>NC_061510.1:394872852-395101587 GCF_022539505.1 Lolium rigidum | reverse complement strand
CTATACACAGGTATCTTGCCTTTATTAAAAGGTAGGGTGCTACAATTCGACGAAAGAAAAATATCCTCTTAAAATGATATTACTCCATACATTTTTCATTCTATCAATACTGATCTGGTAAATCTTCAAACGATTATTTCCTCTTTGATCCAATCAAGGACTTCAGCTGCAACTCAATCTTTCTTTCGAATCTGTAAAATAAAATTGAAAAGTATAGTTGATGATTAAATGTACATGAATAAGATTATAAAATATCGAAGGGAAGAAAATAACTCACGAAAGTTGTAGGCCAAGCAATTAAGAATCCTGACGAAAAAGCATCACCAATGGTCTTGCAATCAGATACTTCCCTTACTAATTCCTCACTATCCATAATAGGTTCATCTATGCGCACTAGTGAAAATTGCGCACCCAACTCAATACCACCAGCCTTAGTTGCAGGATCAGTGCTACGAACAGTAGCATATGCAACATTCCGCTTGTTTGGATAGGTTGAAGTTCTAAGAACTACTTCACAACCAGCCTATATTATGAGCAATATTAGCATTCAATGACAAGTATGATATATTTGCATGAAAAATGGCAACGGTTACACATGGTCATAGTTAAAGGCTTTTTTACAAACACATAGATGCACTAGTTTTTCAAACGCCAGCAAGGCATATACACCACATGCAACATCACCCTCAAAAGTACTCGCGTTCTCTAAATAAACACAACATGTTTATAGCTGCATGTAAAATACTGAGTGTGTCATGGCCATTATATCTTCTAGACTACACGTTTTATGCTACTAGATGCCGCATATTTAAGTATGTCATATGTTTCTAACTATATATTTGTAATAGTACCAGAATACTACATTGAGTGCAGGTATTACGAGGTCCTAATCAATCTGTTTTAATGATCAAATACCAATTCAGTATATGCTACCAATTCAGTATATATACTACCAATTCAGTATATGAAGTTCCGTTTTGACACAGTGATGATTACACAAGAAAATAATAAATGAAGATGATTACAGGATATGTGCAACTACATTTTGTAATGCCATTTTGGTGATACCGGGTATTAAAGGGCACATTGTATGACTCCAGAAGCAAATAACTTGGTGATTGTAGCTATTGTGCAGATATTTACCTTGAGTGAAGATGTATGCCGTCTTTTTGAGGGTTTTGAGGGTACTGAGCTTCCACGCTTATTTCTGGTCCTCTGCTGGTCTAATCTTGCAAAAGATTCATCAATCTGATCTCTCGTTTCCCTCACCTACACGAGACAATAATAGTACATGGAGTGATATTCATAGCCCGGAACTACAAAAAGCTGCAACTTCAAAACCCAAAAGCACATGAATATTACCTCTGGCATAGAACCAGTAACAAGGTCTTGTGGCGACGATGAATTTTGTTGAATAAGTAATTGATTGCTATTGTCATGCTCACCATCCTGGTTCGGTGACACAGAAATGTTAAGCAAGTAACTATTTTATATTCTATCTTTTTTGACATGAGTAAAAGTAGCCATAACCTTTTCACGTGAAAGCAACAAATTATCCTGACATGTGCCATGTTGCATAGATGAGTGTGCTTCAACAGGTCCACTGCATTGGACTCTCTGCAGACTGAAATATCAATACAAGGTTTGAAGTGACAGGCAATGATATATGGTCAATAAGTCGCCATCCTACATATATATAATGATATCAATCAAACCAGAAAAAATAGCATGAAAAAAGAGCAATTAGGACTCACTGAAATAGGTAAACCAGCAATGGTATAATTAAATTATTACATTGTTCTACAATTGCAGATAGTTCATTGTATAAAGCTTTTATTAGATTTGATCCGCATAGACCAAGTAGATATACTAATAATTTACTAACCTAGAGCATATACAAAGTTAATACGAGTACTTCAAGTGAAAAGGTGAATACAAGTACTTCAAGATAATACACAACAAGATTATACCTAGCCATCGTTCTAGTACTAGTTCAGAACCGACAGTTCTGTGCTCAATCAACTGTCGGACTCTGCAAGTCTAACACTGACAGAAAAAGGCCTGAGTGCAAACTGTACATTGACCTCTTGCTGATTTGTAATCAGTTAAGACCTAGAATGTATAGATATAGTCGAATAATTTTGAAGAAAATCCTGCGAATTGAAATTCTAGACTACAGACATATTGGTGTAGGCACACGCATTTTGGATTCTGGTATAGAATCCATGTCAAGTTGGACTAGCAGAGGAGAAAGTGCAGATGTAGGTATAGAATCCATGTGAATCAAACCAGCAAAAATAGCATCAAATAAGAGCAACCAGAACTCGAGCTAAAATAGCATCAAAGTGCAGATGTATTGCATGTATTCTTGTCATATTTTTCACCTTCTCCTATAAAGCTAAAATTTAGTGATGTTTGTCTGAATGAATGGTATATAAGAAAATGATGCCTAAACATTCAATATTTTAGATAGGAAGTAACTTCATATTTAGATATTATTTTCTTTTCTGCTCAGCCTATTTTGTGTTAACTTCGTTTATCGCTTGCCATGCCGTTTACCATATGCCCACAACTGAAAATCATAGACCGATGTGGAGGGCATAATAGAACATTACATCATATGCCGGATGAGTGTAACAGAGAGTTCTGTGCTAATTTTTTTTGGCGCGAGTGGTGCACACATACTGGTTTACATGCGTACAGATGTAGCATCAATTAAACAAGATCAGATGGAGCAGAACATATAGATATAATAGTTGAGTAATTTTGAAGAAATTCCTGGTAATTGAAAATCCTGGCTACAGACCGTGGAGGAGCCTGCCGAATTACCTCGTTCGTGCAGTGGCCTGCACAAGAGTCTATTCTCGACGGGAATGGAGATCCCCGTGCTGTGGTGGTTGGTGGGGGGGGGGGGGGGGGGGGGCGGGATGTGGTGGGTGGCTCGGCGGCGAGGTGTTGGGAGGCGGCGAGGTGGTGGGGGCAGGGCCGGCGAGGTGTTGTGGGAGGCGCAATGGTGGGGGGCGGCGCGGTGCTGGGCGCGGTGGCCGGCGGGGCGCGGGGGCGCGGTGGTGGTCGACTGGGTACTCTGTAGATTAGATCAGATATATGAGCATTAATTACGGCAATTTTGTTTCACGCTGATACTAAGGGATGGAGGAGCTCTATATATAGGAGCTATTAATTGGAGGGAAAAATGTATAGCAGCGGGAACAACTACTCCCTCCGGTTCATATTAATTGACTCTAATATGAATGTATCTAGACACATTTTAGTTCTAGATATATCCATATTGAAGTCAATTAATATGAATCGGAGGGAGTAAAAGTTTTCCCGCTGATTTTTAGTCTCAACATAATAACCAGATTGGCGGGACAAAAGGTTTATTTTGTTTTTGGAATGGATCTCAGATCTATTGAACAAATTTGCAGAATATCCACCTCTAATAAATATAAAATACTTCAGACCCCTCGGGTGACCGACTTCTTCCTACTGAATGGGATGTAATTTTTATACGGAGATAACTAGAGGAAAAACTTTGCAAGAAGTATGCGAATATTTACATAGAACATGTAAACATTTAATTATAATTAAATAATATGGGGCACCGCTATTTGTCGGTATTCTAGATGCACAAAGTAGTCATTGATATAATACTTTGCTTTTACGATCACACATGCTATACGGTGGCGACATGGCCTTCCTTCTCGTGCCACGGGGTTAGGCTCGATGCACATCTTCTCAGAACAATACACTTGGTGTGACCCGGGTATAAAAGGACCTCATGGCTAGTCGGAGTCCCACACCAAGCATGACTAAAGATCGCAGAAACCTAGAAGATCTACATCTACCGGAGTGAAGGAGACCCGAGGGAGGGCCGGGGAAGCTCCCTTGGCGGAGCTTCTCGAAGGTGTCAGGTGAAAGCCACACGACATCTTCGAGGAGCTCACCTCGGGAGGGTTCCCTGTCAGCTCGTGGTCTGATACCTTGATCAGAGCGCGTGGGGCGTATGGCCTCAGATCTGCGACGAGACCCTACTCGCCTATCCGCCGGCCAGTCGCCTTCGGCAGGATGATCTCCACGGGTGGCTTCTCCCACATCCAGCCGAGCACTGATACGTCTCCAACGTATCGATAATTTCTTATGTTCCATGCTACTTTATTGATGATACCTACATGTTTTATGCACATTATATGTCATATTCATGCATTTTCTGGAACTAACCTATTAACAAGATGCCGAAGAGCCAGTTGCTGTTTCTCGCTGTTTTTGGTTTCGAAATCCTAGTAAGGAAATATTCTCGGAATTGGACGAAATCTTCGCCCAGGGTCCTATTTTTGCACGGAGCTTCCAGAAGACCGAAGAGGGAAGGAAGTGGGGCCACGAGGCGCCGACACCATAGGGCGGCGCGGCCCAGGCCCTGGCCGCGCCGGCCTGTGGTGTGGGCCCCTCGTCAGCCCCCCTGACCTACCCTTCCGCCTACTTAAAGCCTCCGTCGCGAAAACCCCAGTACCGAGAGCCACGATACGGAAAACCTTCCAGAGACGCTGCCGCCGCGAATCCCATCTCGGGGGATTCAGGGAGATCGCCTCCGGCACCCTCGCCGGGAGAGGGGATTCATCTCCCGGAGGACTCTACACCGCCATGGTCGCCTCCGGAGTGATGAGTGAGTAGTTCACCCCCTGACTATGGGTCCATAGCAGTAGCTAGATGGTCGTCTTCTCCTAATTGTGCTTCATTGTTGGATCTTGTGAGCTGCCTAACATGATCAAGATCATCTATCTGTAATACTATATGTTGTGTTTGTCGGGATCCGATGGATAGAGAATACTATGTTATGGTGATTATCAATCTATTGTTTATGTGTTGTTTATGATCTTGCATGCCCTCCGTTATTAGTAGAGGCTCTGGCCAAGTTTGTACTCTTAACTCCAAGAGGGAGTATTTATGCTCGATAGTGGGTTCATGCCTTCATTGACACCTGGGACAAGTGACGAAAGTTCTAAGGTTGTGATGTGCTGTTGCCACTAGGGATAAAACATTGATTCTATGTCTAAGGATGTAGTTGTCGATTACATTACGCACCATACTTAATGCAATTGTCCGTTGCTTAGCAACTTAATACTGAATGGGGTTCGGATGATAACTCGAAGGTGGACTTTTTAGGCATAGATGCAGCTTGGATGGCGGTCTATGTACTTTGTCGTAATGCCCAATTAAATCTCACTATATTTATCATATCATGTATATGCATTGTTATGCCCTTCTCTATTTGTCAATTGCCCGACCGTAATTTGTTCACCCAACATGCTTTTATCTTATGGGAGAGACACCTCTAGTGAACTGTGGACCCCGGTCCTATTCTTTACATAGCATACAATCTACTGCAATTGTGTTTTACTATTTTCTTTGCAAACATCTTCCACTCGATACGCTTAATCCTTTGTTACAGCAAGCCGGTGAGATTGACAACCTCACTGTTTCGTTGGGGCAAAGTACTTTGGTTTTGTTGTGCAGATTCCACGTTGGCGCCGGAATCCCCGGTGTTGCGCCGCATCACATTTCGCGACCATCAACCTTCAACGTGCTTCTTGGCTCCTCCTGGTTCGATTCAACCTTGGTTTCTTTCTGAGGGAAAACTTGCCACTGTGCGCATCATACCTTCCTCTTGGGGTTCCCAACGGACGTGTACATTTACGCGCATCAAGCACCTACCACCCGAAGACGGCGCCAATCACATACGCCTGGATGGTGTCGGTCGGCACGATCAACCTCTTCGTCAGACTCGCTAGCGTCAGCGACCCCGCCGAGGTCTGCCCCGGCCAACTACATGATCCATATGTGTCGGGCCAACTCCTCACCGCCACTCTCCCGCTCTCTGGCGAAGCTTATGTCGAGGACGAGTCGGCCCTGGAGGACGATACCGATTCGGCAGCTGCGGCGTCAGTCGCCGGATCCATCGCCGCGACATCAGTCGCGGACTCCATCAGCCCGGTCTCTAACCCGGGGCCTCCCCCTCTTCGACAGCGACCCAGAGCCCGACTGTTGTGGGTATACTTTATGGGTATATCAACGACATGGCCTAGATCCGGCAAGCCTGGGTGGCCCACAGACGGTGATGGTGGCATGGGGCCCATCGGGCGGCCCAGTTGCTGTTGATCAAGATGGATGAAGTCCAGCTCAGGAACCTGGAGCCGGATCCTAACCGACCTACGAAGGAGGCCGGATCCGTGGAGGCCCATAAAGTATCCGGATCCAGCACGGCCATAAGGAAGGCGGATCCTTGACGTACACGGCAAGATATTGTACCGTAGTTAGGCAACTTGTATTCCGGCTAGGACTCTCCATGTAAACCCTAGATCCGTGCGCCTTTATAAGCCGGATCCCGGGAGCCCTAGAGGCACAACCACAACCATTGTAACAACGCGCAAGCGCCCGGATAATTCCTGCACAAGCAGCAGTAGGCCCCGTCATCGTGCGGGTGTTCCGAAGCCGGGTAACTCGCGTACCACCATCCCGTGTGCACTCCGCCCTATGGCCCCTACTTCTTCTCCCCTCGTGAGGATCCCTCCTCCGAGGTATCGTCGATTAGGCAACGACGCTTGGCGCCCACCGTGGGGCCCGAGGCGTCCGGAGGCCGGAACCGGGAGGGCTCCGCCATGGGAAGCTACGACGACTCGATCGCCGTGGGGCGCGTACTTTACGCCGGGAATTTTCCGATCGTCCCTCCGACGACTCCGGATTCCGGCTAGGTCAAACCCCGTCAAGCTCTCCATCGTCCCAATCGGCGGCATCCACATCTTCATCGGCGAGACCGTCGATTCCGACGGAAACGCACTCGTAAGTAACGCCGACGCGTCCGCCGCCGAGCCGGGACGCCGTCGCGAAGATCCGATCCGAGTCGCGAGAGCTTCTTAAGGAAGATTCCGCCTTAGATCGAGAAAATCAAAACCCACCCAATCCGCCCCCGAGCAGGAGAAAACGGTGGAAGACCAATGCGATCCGCCCGGGTCTCCTGTGTGTTAGAGAAGCAAAGGTGTCACTTCGTGCACTTCTTGGCTCATACCGCAGGAGACGCCCTCCACCAGGACGAGGCCGATCCTTTGCAGGTTGAGAAACCCGGAAACAACGTCGCTCCGGATCTGCCAGGAGCAGTCGGAGATAGCGACGCTCCGGGGCAAGAGGAGGCCGGAAACCCTGAGGAATCTATCCTCGGAAACTTGAGCCCAAATTCTGATGATGCCTCTTCGATAGGCACAGAAGAATACAATCGCTTGACGAAGGAGCTCGCAATCGGGGAAGAAGACGGGGGCGATTCATCCATGAACACAGAAGAATTCAACCGCAAGCTCGAAGAACTCGGAGGCGGTGAGCAAGCTGAAGTGGAATCCGCCCAGCCGATGCAGGTTCTAGCAACCGTGGCACCGCTGGATCAGCCGGACACGGAAGACGAAGCCTCCAACTCCGACCCAGGACCATCCAACGTAAGGTCTCCGTTAGATCGGGCACGACCACGAAACGATGTCCTGTCCCCAGAAGAGATGGTCGAACAAGCACGCATGGATTTAGTCGCAAAGTCTGATGTCCTCAACAAACCAATAACTCCCGAGGAAGCTGCAGATCCGGAGGCCTTAGAAGCCAGAAGACAGGAGATGTTAGCAACAGCTCAGAAGTTCGCCAGGACCGCAGCCGCAATGGCGGAAGAGAGAACCATAGCGGCAAATTTCGTGGACCACTTTCAGAAGAAGGACCGCGAGGTTGATGAATCTCTCGAAAAGGTCAGGCAACTCGAGAAGCACTGGGAGGCCAAGGTAAAATTTGTGCAGGAGGAAGAAGCTAGAATCAGGCGAGAGGCCATCCTTCCCCGCAAGATTACCTTCGCAACACCTACGGAGCAGCAGCTCGCCGCAACTCCAAAGGATAACATGAAGAAGGCTGCGGAGCTCCTGAAAAAGAAGGACGAGGAGATTGATATCAACTACGTCCGGAAGCTCGTTGCATCAGCAATGCAGCAACAGAGCAAGGCAGACACTTCGCGCAGGTTAGCATCCAATCCGGAGCAATGCATATCCACCGCGCAGAAGGACGCCATAGAAAGTCAGCATCGTGATGGCGAGTCGCGCACCGGATCCACGGAGCGCAGGAGGAAAGTCAGAGATCATCCAAATCCAATCCCCATACCATCGGATTCAACCCCGAAAGACCCGGCAAAGGGAAAGGATGCGATGTATACTGGCAGAGATAAGTACCGTGTCCCATCGCCACCACCCCGAGCTTCGCGTCCTCCGCTACCCCCTCGACGTCGCAGTCCCGCCGGAAACCCCAGGCCCCATGGGCCAGGAGGAATCAACATCCGCGACAGCATGCCAGCACCTAGAGACAGGAACAGGGAGCGTACGCTGGAGCAACGCAGAAGCCGGAATCAAGACCGCGAGCCTGAGCCTCGTCGGAACCAAGACCGCGAGCCTGAGCCTCGTCGGAACCAAGAACGCGACCCTGAGCCTCGCAGAAGCCAAGGACGCGACCCGGAACCCAGGAGGAGCCGGAACGAGGAGTATGCACCTGAGCCACGCAGGAGCCGGAACGACGGAGGCGACCACCACCAAGAGGAAAGGAGCCACCGAAGCCGGAGCCAGCCGAGGGAGCCACGCCACGAGTCCGAAGGCGGAAGATCATCCTACAGGCCCCCTCGCAGATCTCCCTCACCACCACCAAGTGGAGGAGGAGGTGGAGGCGGAGGCAGAGGCCGGAGATCCCGTTCCCGCTCGAAGTCACCCGGGGCTGCCCCTCGCGACGCCCGGGATCGCCTCAACGAGTACAGATCCGACTACATTGGTCCAAGGTGCTTTGGCCAGATGATCCGAGAGGAACCAAAGCCAAGAAGCTTGAACCTTAAGTTACCAGGAAATCTGAAGCATTATGATGGCAGCGAGAGGCCGGATACCTGGATCGAGGATTACTACAATGCGG
This sequence comes from Lolium rigidum, assembly GCF_022539505.1. Taxonomy (NCBI): domain Eukaryota; kingdom Viridiplantae; phylum Streptophyta; class Magnoliopsida; order Poales; family Poaceae; genus Lolium; species Lolium rigidum. The sequence goes on along the minus strand of NC_061510.1, from coordinate 395,092,620 downwards.
TAACCTTCGCCGGAGGAACCCCGAATATAGCCTCGCCGCATGCTCCAGCTTGTACCTTATTGGTCCAGCTCGTGTTTGGCTCGAGCGACCTTGAGGAGAATACTATCTTTTGCTGGTTGGACCTCGAAGAAGGCTTTCGAGAACCACTTCGTGGGTACCTACAAGAGACCGGCCACCACCAGCGATCTTCAAGCTTGCATCCAGAAGAAGGGTGAGACATCTAGGAGCTTCCTCACCCGATGGTTGGCAACCAGGAACGAGTGCGAGAACGTAGATAACCGCACAGCAATGCACGCCTTCATTGGTGGTTTGCAGCGTGGGGGGCTGCTGCGCCATAAGCTTACCTGCCTGGTGAACGCAAACAAACTCACTCTTGATGAGATGATAAACATCGCCAGCGATCATACTGCCGCCGATGACGACGCAGGCGGAGATCTTGCAGCTTACAGCCATACCCCCGCACCAACGAAGAAAAACCGTGATAACGGCGTCGACAACGACGAACAAGCGGAAGAACCCCCCTGAAGACCAGAAGGGCGGAGGATCTGACATGGTAGCCATGACGTTCCAACGCGGAGGTCCAGGAAGCGGAAGAGGCCGCGCACACGGAGGCGGAGCAGGCAGGGGCCAGCAACGCGCTGACGAAGTCACCGCAGCCGGATCCCGCGCCCCCCAAACGTACGAAGAGTACAGGGATATGCCGTGCCTGGCCCATCTGGATCCGGCTACGGGCAAGTCTACCCACACAAATCGCAACTGCAAGTGGGTCAATGATCTGAAGAACGACCCGGAGGCAGGATACAAGCGAGCCCGGAAGCACCGCCCACGCGGCAAAGGAGGCAAGGGCAAGAACAAGGACAAAGAGGAGGACAGTTCCGAGGCCATGGACGAGGATGACGCTTCGCCGGAACCCAAGGAGGGTACCGCAGCAAACAAGTCCAACCCCTTTGGCAGAAAAAGTGTCGGAACTTACCACACCTTCCTCGGAACCCCCACTGTCCGCGCGAAAAATCGGCGCTCCGGATCTTGAACGCCACAGTTCCGGCCGTGCCGCAGTATGTCAAGTGGTCGGAGAAAGCCCGTACTTTGACAGGTCGGATCATCCGGCCGTCATCCCCAAAGAGTGCTACGCTCTGGTTGTAAGTCCCCGCATAGACGGGTACGACTTCTCCAAGTGTCTTATGGACGGAGGAGCCAGCCTGAACATCATGTACCTGGAGACCCTGGAGAAGATGAACCTCACCAAGGACCAGCTCAAGCACAGCACCACTGAATTTCATGGTGTGGTTCCGGGTAAGAAGGCAAACTCTCTGGGCAGCATCAAACTTCCCGTGGCCTTCGGCGATGTGAACAATTACCGCGAAGAAATGATCACGTTTGAAGTGGTGCCCTTCAAAAGCTCCTACCATGTAATCTTCGGCAGGCCCACCTACCACAAGTTCCACGCCAGGGCATGCTACATCTACAACAAGCTCAAGATTCCGGGTCCTAACGGTTGGATCACCGTATCCGGAGACTACAAGAAAGCTAGGGACTGCGAGGAAGGCTGCTGTTCCTGTAAAAAACAAACAGAGCAGGAGTAAAAAATCCACCTGCAACACAGTGGTGTCCTTTGAAGCATTATTGCCGGAATCTTTCCGACATCATGCTTGGGGGCTACTGTGACATTTTAAACAAATCTTCCCAAAAGTGGATGTACTCTAAAGCATCTAAGCGCTAACTAGTACCTAGTTTCCGTCTACATGCTTGGGGGCTACTGGGGAGTACCTTTTGTTTGCAGATAAGCTTGTCGAAGAACTCGCCGACACCCTTCTTGAAGTCCTGGATTTCCGACGTACCGGCGTCCGGCTTCCCCCAGGCATTGTTCAGCATAGCATTGAGCAAGTCTTGTTCAAGCTCCCATTTTTCCGCCTCAGTGAGCTGTTTGAAAAATTTTGTAGCATATGCCTTGGGGGTGGAGGTGAGGTCAGCCGGATCTCCGAAGTTCTTTGGAAAAACGACGACATCGCCAGCACCGGCTCCGACCTTCTCGGAGGAGGTGACTTCAGCCTCTCCTCGGTCTTGAGTTTCTTCTTGTGAAGGGCCTTTGGCCTTGGGATCTTCTCCGCCCATCTTCTCGCTGCTGACCGGAATTATCTCCGGTGGAGTGTTTGCAGCAGGAGGGGGAGATTGATTCGCCTGAGGAGGGGACGGCGGAGGAGCAGTGTGGGAAGCACTTGGCGGAGCTGGGGTGGCAGGACCGACAGCCGGAGATTTCTTCATGAATTCTGTGATGGGTTTTTGGCTGGCGGTCCGAGTTGCGGTGGTAGTCGGAGTCCTGCGAACAAATAGAAGAAGATCGCATAAGTAACAGATGCATCGAAGTAAATATGTACCATGCCCGGAAACTTACGGGGCGCCGGGGATGTTGGGGCGTGAGCGTTTGCCTCGTCGTTGAAAGCATTTTCAAACGTTCCCGCTCCGCCTTCCTTGAGTCTAGCGGAGGGGGCTTGACGACCTTGGGCTTCTTGGCGGAGGCCTCGCCGCTGGCTCCGGCTTCGGAGCCGGAAGCTTTGGCGCGGGGACGTTTCGTAGGTCGAGGAGCTGCCTTGCGGGGTGCAGGCTCCTCTTCCTCTTCTTCGTCTTCCGGAACCTCCTCCGCCGTGTCGCCGCTGACGGGGACGCGAAGAATGGTGCGTAAGTTTTCCTCCGCCAATGTAGCGAGCTGGAGGGAAAGACATCAAGTGTTAGTCAATATCCGAAAACTTGTGAAGTTTGAAGTAACGAAAGGATCGAAGCTTACCGGAGGACACTGGTCGTTCGTGTAAATATCTTTGATCAGTTCCGGGATCGGTTGACCCCGGCCCACCTTCACCAGCGTCTTGAATCTCCTTTTGAGAGAATCAGCCGGAAGATCGTGGCGAGTAGCTCGGAGCTGGTCGTCCGCCCCGGTGTATGCGCAAATTAATCGTGCGTTATATCGTAGAGGCTGGATCCGCCGAGTGAACCAGCTCAGTGTAAGCTGGGTTCCGGTTAGCCCGTCGTGGACTAACCAGGAGATTCTCCGCGCTGCCTTCTCCAGGATGGGAGTTAGGGAAAGCGACGGGATGAAGCTCCAGCTTGCGAGCTCTTCCGGAGGCTCGTTGTTGAATTTGGGGAGACCATCATGGATCTCCGGAACTGGCACATTCTTCTCGTAAAACCATCCGGCATTCCAGTACCGGACGGATTCGTGCGAGTCGTGTGGAGGATACATACGACCAGGTCGGAGCATGAATGTCATGCTCCCGCAGTTCAGCATAGCTTTGTCTTTTGTTTCTTTCTTCACTCGGAAGAAAAACTGCCATAACTTGACGTCTGGCCGGATTCCGAGATGCCCTTCGCAGAGAGTTGCGAAGTTGGAGAGCAGAAGGTAGGAGTTGGGGCAGATGTTGTGGGGCTGAAGCCCGTATGTTGTGAGGATGGAGAGGAAAAATTCCGAGCAAGGGAGTGATAATCCGCGTTCCACCCAAGCCTTGGTCATGACCACTTCTCCGGCTCCTGGCTTGGGGACGACGGTGTCGCGTATGAAACTCCAATGTGCGGAGATCATACCTTCGTTCTGAAGCTCTCTAAGCTACGTATCAGTGGTTTCGCAGGGCCACCATTGACCCCGCTCTCCTTCGCGGTTCCGGGCCTTAGAGGCTTTCTTGTTCTCCGTCTCTTGCACCTTGGCAGCCATTCTAGCTTGCCCTTGAAGTTCTTCTTCGATTTCTTGTGCGGTTGGGATCCGGCCTAACTTGGTGGCTGGAAGATGCGGAAAAAGGTTGAGCCAGCCGGATGTCGGAAACATATGGTGGTAGATATGCTATGGGATCCGGACAGATAGGCTCTAATGAACTGGGATCCGGGCTGTTCGAAGAACTACCAGTACAATGTGAGTTGATTGGCATGCTTCCGGCTGCACCCATGCAAAGTGTTTGTGTAACCGGAATCTACTCTACTTCTTCTTCTACAAGTCCGGTGCACGTACCGTCAATGGCGCGGCGAACCGACGATGTTCCGGCGAGGACGAAGGTCGTCGAGCTTGCTGAAAAATGGCCCGCGTGACCACGAATCGGCGGCGGGGGAGATTTCCCGATCAACCGCGTCGATCTTGGAGCGAAGGGAGGCTTGGAGCGACCGGGCGCGAAGGTCTCTGCGGCGGAGCTCGTCGGAGTTAAGATCTGGCTGGCGGCGCGGCTGGAGGAAGAAGACGAAGTGGTGAACGGGTGAAAAGAATGAGAAATCACCGCGTGTCGGGGTATTTATAGACCACGTGCGGAGATTCGCGTTCCGGATCCAACGGCGGAAACTGAACGGTCTCACCGTTGGATGCATGACACGTGTCTTAGGTTAAAAACGGTAAAATGACGTGGAGGTGATTTAACCATGCACTCTCGAAATTTCCGGCTAAAGATTCGCATCTCCGAAAATTTAGCGCGGGAAGATAGGAAGTTGTGCGCGGGAAAAATGCAAACTCCGTTACATTATCGATACTGAAGGACATGAGGATTTCCGATTAAATGATATCGGAAACAGGAAAGTTTGGAAGCTCTTCGAGATTCTCTTCGGTTCCGAGTTATTTGAAGACGGAAGAATGATGAATCTCGGAGAACTTCGGGGCTACTTGTTGTGGGTATACTTTATGGGTATATCAACGACATGGCCTAGATCCGGCAAGCCCGGGTGGCCCACAGACGGTGATGGTGGCATGGGGCCCATCGGGCGGCCCAGTTGCCGTTGATCAAGATGGATGAAGTCCAGCTCAGGAACCTGGAGCCGGATCCTAACCGACCTACGAAGGAGGCCGGATCCGTGGAGGCCCATAAAGTATCCGGATCCGGTACGGCCATAAGGAAGGCGGATCCTTGACGTACACGGCAAGATATTGTACCGTAGTTAGGCAACTTGTATTCCGGCTAGGACTCTCCATGTAAACCCTAGATCCGTGCGCCTTTATAAGCCGGATCCCGGGAGCCCTAGAGGCACAACCACAACCATTGTAACAACGCGCAAGCGCCCGGATAATTCCAGACAAGCAGCAGTAGGCCCTGTCATCGTGCAGGTGTTCCGAAGCTGGGTAACTCGCGTACCACCATCCCGTGTGCACTCCGCCCTATGGCCCCTACTTCTTCTCCCCCTCGTGAGGATCCCTCCTCCGAGGTATCGTCGATTAGGCAACGACACCGACTCCGTCGAGGCGCCGCAGTACCAGCGCCACGCCGCCGTCTTCATGGCAACTGGCGATGCACCGCCGAATGACCCCTTCACCATGCCGCTCCCCACGACAGAGACCGCGGACGACATCGAGGCGCACCGGGTGGCTCTCGAGGCGCATCAGGTGGCTCTCGAGGCGCAGATGAAGAAGGAGCTCGTCGAGCGGCAGAAGTTTTGCGTCGAGCAGGAGTCGACACCAACTAGAGTTGGTGCAGGCTTTCACCCGGAGTCTGACCCAACCGCGAAGCTCAGGGGACACGAGGGGAATAGCCAGGAGGTGGAGAAATGCTCGCCGCCAACGTCCTTGAGGCCCAAGCGGCTTCACCGACGCACCGTCCGGCGGCAGCGATGCAGGGAAAGGGAGAGGAAGGGACATAGAAGTGGCGGTGGTAGGGTTTCCCATGTCGCAGAGGAGGGCGGCATGGGGGTCAAATATGTTACTCCCTCTGATCTAAGAGCATCTCTAAGAGAGCCCGTAAATCCCGCCGGAATCGAACTTTTCCGGCGGATTTACGGGTTTGGGCCGAAACGCGCGCCAATCAGTGACCGAAAACGTGGACCGAATACGGAGTTCAGGGGCCGCGTCCGCCCGTCTTCCGCACCGAGGCGGAGCGGCTGATGCGCGTAAATGTACACGTCCGTTGGGAACCCCAAGAGGAAGGTATGATGCGCACAGTGGCAAGTTTTCCCTCAGAAAGAAACCAAGGTTGATCGAACCAGGAGGAGCCAAGAAGCACGTTGAAGGTTGATGGTGGCGAAATGTGATGCGGCGCAACAACAGGGATTCCGGCGCCAACGTGGAATCTGCACAACAAAACCAAAGTACTTTGCCCCAACGAAACAGTGAGGTTGTCAATCTCACCGGCTTGCTGTAACAAAGGATTAAACGTATCGAGTGGAAGATGTTTGCAAAGAAAACAGTAAACACAATTGCAGTAGATTTTATGCTATGTAAAGAATAGGACCGGGGTCCACAGTTCACTAGAGGTGTCTCTCCCATAAGATAAAAGCATGTTGGGTGAACAAATTACAGTCGGGCAATTGACAAATAGAGAAAGGCATAACAATGCATATACATGATATGATAAATATAGTGAGATTTAATTGGGCATTATGACAAAGTACATAGACCGCCATCCAACTGCATCTATGCCTAAAAAGTCCACCTTCAGGTTGTCATCCGAACCCCATTCAGTATTAAGTTGCTAAGCAACAGACAATTGCATTAAGTATGGTGCGTAATGTAATCGACAACTACATCCTTAGACATAGAATCAATGTTTTATCCCTAGTGGCAACAGCACATCCACAACCTTAGAACTTTCTGTCACTGTCCCAGATTTAATGGAGGCATGAACCCACTATCGAGCATAAATACTCCCTCTTGGAGTTAAGAGTACAAACTTGGCCAGAGCCTCTACTAATAACGGAGAGCATGCAAGATCATAAACAACACACAAACAATAGATTGATAATCACCATAATCATAGTACTCTCTATCCATCGGATCCCGACAAACACAACATATAGAATTACATATAGATGATCTTGATCATGTTAGGCAGCTCACAAGATCCAACAATGAAGCACAACAAGGAGAAGACGACCATCTAGCTACTGCTATGGACCCATGGTCCAGGGGTGAACTACTCACTCATCACTCCGGAGGCGATCATGGCGATGAAGAGTCCTCCGGGAGATGAATCCCCTCTCCGGCAGGGTGCCGGAGGCGATCTCCTGAATCCCCCGAGATGGGATTCGCGGCGGCGGCGTCTCTGGAAGGTTTTCCGTATCGTGGCTCTCGGTGCGGGGGTTTCGCGACGGAGGCTTTAAGTAGGCGAAAGGGCAACACGGGGGGCCACACGAGGTGCCCAGGGGGTAGGGCCGCGCGGCCAGGGCCTGGGCCGCGCCGCCCTGTCCCCTGGCTGCCTCGTGGCCCCACTTTGTTATCTCTTCGGTCTTCTGGAAGCTTCGTGCAAAAATAGGACCCTGGGCGAAAGTTTCGTCCAATTCCGAGAATATTTCCTTACTAGGATTTCTGAAACCAAAAACAGCAGAAAACAGCAACTGGCTCTTCGGCATCTTGTTAATAGGTTAGATCCAGAAAATGCATAAATATGACATATAATGTGCATAAAACATGTAGGTATCATCAATAAAGTAGCATGGAACATAAGAAATTATCGATACGTTGGAGACGTATCAGCGGCGGAAATGGAAGTGGAGTGAGGGCGCGCGCAAGAGAAGCGCTCGCCGGTGGACAAACTGGGGGCTCACGCCCCCAGGGAAGCTCGCCCGCTACGGCAACCAGGCTAAGGGCTCCTCCTCCGGGCAGTCAAGCCGCGCACCGCGGCTGCCCGTGGCGGCGAGCATCGAGGAGGACGCCCTCGTCCCCGCTCGATCGCCACCGGGGACTACGTCCACGACAGCGACGAGGAGGAGGCGGTGATGGCGCAGACCTTCGCCATCAGCGAGTCGGAGGCGAGGGCGCGCTTCCGCCGGGAGGAGGCCGACGCCGTCCGCGAGGTACGGGAGTACGAGGCGGCCCATCGGGAGGCCCGCATCCGCAAGGTCAAGCTCGAAATAGTCGAGCTTGACAACGAGGACGCGTGAAGACTTCACGCCGCCGCCGATATCTGCCAGCACCGGCATCGCCGCGCGCGCCATAGCTCTAGTAGGCCGCATTTTGCTCATTATAGCTAGGTTAGGTTGCCGGTGTACCAGTAGTATTGACAATTCCCTGCACTATGTAAGTATCGATGCTCAACTGGAGCATCTATTTCATCTAAACTATGATCATCGATTAAAATTACCCGCGTCAATTCGAATTCTTTTTTTCGGTTCTATTTTACGGGTTCCATTCTACGCCACTGCCAATTTCATCAGAACTCGCGTTTTCGGTGAACTGATGCGTTTTTTCGGTCTCTACTAGAGATGCTCTAAATTAATTGACTCCAATTTATTTAGATACGGTATGAGGTATTTTAAGGTAATAATAATTAGATTAAACACCATATTATTTGCAGCTAACCAAACGCTACCGAAAGTGAATGGCCGCACGCCGTCCCTTTCTCTTTTCCCCGTGTGAATAATAATCTCTCCAAGAAAAGAAAAGGCAGATTTCCCCAAATTCCCCATGTGAATGTCTCCAAGGAAAACAAATCTCGTCCTTTATCCACGGACGCCGCCATTACCCGACTCCACCAGCCTCCGCCGCTGCGCCGCCAACCACCGTGCTACCGCCCGTCGCCTCCCACCCCGCCGGCCGCCGCTGTTATCCGCCGACCACCGTTGACGGTATCAACCCTCGCTTTTTCCGGTCCCACGTCAACCCGACCCAGCACTCCACGACGGCATCTACGGCTAATCGCCGAGCAATCAGCCACGTAAGTCACCAATGGATGTCTCAAAACCTCTATGATGTTCTTAATTGAATCTTTGAAATTTATTCAGTTTGATGAAATCGAGATGTATGTTGTTGTCGTTTTCTAGATACATGATATATTAGTACATGAATTAGACTAGCTTCGTTTTGTACAGTACTAGTGTAAATTCATTTAATTTTGCAGAAAATTTCTCTGCCCTTCAATGTCAATACGTGTAAAATCTTTTGCTGTTGCGTTCTGTACTTTCAGTTTGCTGAATACACACTTGAGTTTTCAGCGTCCATGAATGCCTAGCATTATAGTGAGTGCAGTAACTATATTTTTTTGTTCACAGTGAATCAATGGATTTGAAACCTATAAAAGATTTACTTCTTTTCCCTAGACCAAGTAACGAGTACCTGGCTGGCGTAGATGGTTTTCTTGAGTTTGCATATATGGGAAAAAGTACTGATGACAAGATCCGTTGCCCATGTGTTAAATGTGTCAATTCATTGTTACTTGAAGCGTCAAGAGGTGTATGATCACTTAGTTTGCCATGGCATTTCAGATGGATATACAGTTTGGGGCTGCCATGGTGAAACAGCAGACATACATCTCTACAAATAAACATGGTAAAACTGCACAATACATCTCAACTAAGAAACGATCACGGTCACGAGTGTGAAAGTACAAAATCTAATATGCGCCAGCTTGTCGAAGATGTTTTTAGAGAACCTCCAGTGACTGAATCCGAGACCCAAAATCGTTTTGAACCAGGACCAGATCCCGAATCCCAAGCTTACTATGACTTGGTGAGAGATGCAGATGAGCCTTTATGGCCAGAATGTGAACTATCTAGGCTTTCTCTTTTTGTTATTCTCTTCCACATAAAAGCCACTATCTAGGCTTTCCCTTTTTGTTATTCTCTTCCACATAAAAGCCACTAACAAGTGGAGCAATAAATCTTTAAACGATCTGTTGCCTGTTCTACAGAAAGCAATTCCTAATGGTAAGAATTTGCCTAGTACATTTTGTGAGGCCAAGAAGATTGTGGGAAAACTTGGGCTTAATTATGTGAGAATCCATGCTTATGAAAAAACTGTCAGCTTTATCGGAAAGAGAAGGCAAGTGATGACTTCTGTTCAAAGTGTGGAATTTCTAGGTGGAAGAACGTACCGGATAAAATTACTACTAAGAAGGAAAGAAGGAAGGCCATCCCAAGGAAGATGTTACAGTACTTCCCAATTAAGCCAAGGCTTAAGAGGCTTTTTATGCACAAAGATACTGCAACAACATTAAGATGACATGACGAGGAACGCATAAAGGATGGAGCACTGCGTCATCCAGCTGATTCAAAGGCCTGAGAAGCCATTGATTGTAAGTATAAACACATTGCGGCCGATTCCCAGAACATTAGGTTTGGAATGGCAACTGATGGGTTCAATCCATATGGACGATGAGTACTAAACATAGCTGTTGGCCTGTCGTCTTAGTGCCTTATAACCTTCCCCATGGTTATGCATGAAACCCTCTTCCCTTTTGCTCACTCTAATTATTCCAGGTCCATCTTACCCTGGAAAGAACTTCCATGTCTCGCACCTTGCTTTATGTGGATGATGAAACCAAGCCTGGTTGGTCTGTTGTAATGAAGCCACCAAAACCTAGAAGTCTCTATGATACCGGCAATGAGGAATATGCAGAGGACACAGAGCCCTTCCATGTCTCGCGCCTCGCGAAGATGTTCAAAAATAAAAGGATGATAACACCAATGCTCCGAGCAATGAAGAATAGTAAAAGGTAATTTACTGAATGATCATCTTGCTCATGGTTCGCGTAGATTTAGATGATTTTTCTTATGTGATTTCGTATTTTAGGTGTGCCATTTACTCCGTTGAGAATATGAGGCAAACGTTTAGGCACAACTAAAAGTTCAGGCTGTAGTTTCCTTTTCGTAGAGATACATCTTGAACCGTTTCACGTAGGAGAATTTAACTACTCCGTATTTTTCTGTAGCTTTGCATATACAGCCACCAATACCACTTGCACGCCATGTTCACAACATATACGGCAAGAAAAGATGTACCATCTATCTAGTACTCAGTACACGTACAAATCAAGCAATGAGGAGAAAATGTTATGTTTATCACTTTATATCCGGTCAAGTAGTACATATACAGATCGTGTACAAACAATGGCGAGCCCAGATCGTGTACATGCGTCATTAATCTAACAAGATCATTGTTCTGTATATGCCACATCCGACTAGAAGTTACTGTACTAGGTTATTAGATAAGTAATACTTGGTATACGATTCTCTCTTCACTTTGTCTATGTTCTTTTTTAAACAAGTTTGTCTGTTGGTTTTTGATTTGCAGAGCAACCAGGTGTTTTTCAGGTTGTGCCTACCTGACAAATTTTGCATGTGGAGATTAGAAGGATATTTCTGAACTGGCGCATGAAGCTATGGGTTCTATTAGTGAACTTTCATATGTTAGCATAGTTTTTGCTCTTTGAACCTGAAGCTTGGAAAAATTCAGAAAATTGCTACTAAGTTAAGCCTCATGTATGACAGATTTTCGTTGGACCAGCTAGACTTGTTAAAGAATTGTTATGTCTTGCTGAAATGGACGTTTTAAGTATGTGCTGGACCAGCTAGACTTGTTAAAGAATTGTTATGTCTTGCTGAGTGGACGTTTTAAGTATGTGCGATGTTTGTTCTGTGTGAAAACCTGAACGTATGATTCAATTCTTATGAAACTGTGGGTGTGTGATTTGTGCCTTGCACTTGCAGCTGGGTGCTAACAATCCTGGTCCTAGGACAAGGCGGGCCGGAGGGCTGTCCCGGTCCGTGAAACCAAAGGGGCTCCAAGATAGCACCTACCGCGTGCAAGCAAGCTGTAATCCGGGGTTGAAATCGCAGTGCACATCAAAGTGACTTACCATTACTCCTGGTTTTGCGTTATTGAGATTAGATTAAATAAATGTTTAACGCATCAGCTTTGGGCTGAATCCCTTATAAATTTTGGCCTAATCTGACCCAAAGTAGTACGCTAGTAGCGGCAGGTCTATGAGTCCAACCATACAAAGTTTTAGGCTGCATCTTTTATAACTACTGGGCTAACCTGATCCAAAGTAGTAGCCGGAAGGCCTTACATGCCTAGTTATATAATCTCTTTGTTTTAAATTAATTGATTTGAATTTTTCTACTCAGATTTTTTTAGAAACGTGTCTAGAAAAATGTGAGTCAATTAATTTGGAATTGAGGGGGATGATTTTTTTACAAATTAGGAGTATAACTTTTAGATCGTAATTTTTTTACACTAACCCAGAATTTTTTAAAAATTTAAAATGGCTACCTTTTCAAATTTAGAAACGTACCTCTGTACAATTCAACATGTATGCCCTCATTTGCCGTCGGTCTTCCGTTCCTTCATGAGTATTGACGCCAATTACTTAATTTTAAATGCTAAATTTTAAGTGTGCATTTGGCATGTATAGTCTTCGACTTATCCAAACTTTGCATAAAATTTGGTCAATACTATATTTACGAAAAATGTGTAACATTGACAAGTGGACCCTATGTGCAAGGTAATGGTGATATAGACATGCAATTAATTGCAGCTCTTTTATTGGCCCCTATAATAGGGCTTGTAACACTATGGTCGAGCACATGATTATGTGTTACTTCCAGGTAAGCTTGTAACACACGCCCACCAACACACACCTACGTGTTACTATGTCAAAATACTTGTAACAGATCACCTCTAACACATACTTATCTGTTACTACGTTGGTATCCCTGTAACACCTTTTTGTGCCTTATACGGTTTGTGTTACAGACAGTCGTTGGCACACAAATGTTGTGTTACTGTAATGTTACCTGTAACATATTTTACTATGTGTTACATGGTTGTGTTACCAAAGCTCTGTCTTGTTGTAGTGATTGTGCTATCATTGTTGGATCTTGTGAGCTGCCTAACATGATCAAGATCATCTATCTGTAATGCTACATGTTGTGTTTGTTGGGATCCGATGAATAGAGAATGCTATGTTATGTTGATTATCAATCTATTATCTATGTGTTGTTTATGATCTTGCATGCTCTCCATTACTAGTAGAGGCTCTGGCCAAGTTTTTATTTGTAACTCCAAGAGGGAGTATTTATGCTCGATAGTGGGTTCATGCCTCCATTAAATCTGGGACAGTGACAGAAAGTTCTAAGGTTTCGGATGTGCTGTTGCCACTAGGGATAAAACATTGATGTTATGTCTAAGGATGTATGTGTTGATTACATTACGCACCATACTTAATGCAATTGTCTGTTGTTTGCAACTTAGTACTGGAAGGGGTTCGGATGATAACCTGAAGGTGGACTTTTTAGGCATAGATGCATGCTGGATAGCGGTCTATGTACTTTGTCGTAATGCCCAATTAAATCTCACACTACTCATCATAACATGTATGTGCATGGTCATGCCCTCTTTATTTGTCAATTGCCCAACTGTAATTTGTTCACCCAACATTCTTATTCTTATGGGAGAGACGCCTCTAGTGAACTGTGGACCCCGGTCCATTCCTTTACATCGAATACAATCTACTGCAATACTCGTTCTACTGTTTTCTGCAAACAATCATCATCCACACTATACTTCTAATCCTTTGTTACAGCAAGCCGGTGAGATTGACAACCTCACTGTTACGTTGGGACAAAGTATTTTGGTTGTGTTGTGCAGGTTCCATGTTGGCGCCGGAATCCCTGGTGTTGCGCCGCACTACACTCCGCCGCCATCAACCTTCAACGTGCTTCTTGGCTCCTACTGGTTCGATAAACCTTGGTTTCTTACTGAGGGAAAACTTGCCGCTGTACGCATCACACCTTTCTCTTGGGGTTCCCAACGGTCGCGTGATGTACGCGTATCAGTGAACTACTCACTCATCACTCCGGAGGCGACCATGGCGGTGAAGAGTCCTCCGGGAGATGATTCCCCTCTCCGGCAGGGTGCCGGAGGCGATCTCCTGAATCCCCCGAGATGGGATTGGCGGCGGCGGCGTCTCCGGAAGGTTTTCCGTATCGTGGCTCTCGATGCGGAGTTATTCTCGACGAAGGCTTATGTAGGCGGAAGGGTAGGTCGGGGGCGCCACGAGGGGCCCACACCACAGGCCGGCGCGGCCGGGGCACGGGCCGCGCCGCCCTGGTGTGTGGCTGCCTCGTCGCCCCACTTCGTTTCCTCTCTGGACTTCTGGAAGCTTCGTGGAAAAATAAGATCCTGAGCGTTGATTTCGTCCAATTCCGAGAATATTTCCTTACTAGGATTTCTGAAACCAAAAATAGCAGAAAACAACTGGCTCTTCGGCATCTCGTTAATAGGTTAGTGCCGGAAAATGCATAAATATGACATAAAGTATGTACAAAACATGTAGGTATCATCAATAAAGTAGCATGGAACATAAGAAATTATCGATACGTTGGAGACGTATCAGCATCCCCAAGCTTAGTTCCTGCTCGTCCCGAGTAGGTAAACGATAACAAAGATAATTTCTGAAGTGACATGCCATCATAATCTTGATCATACTATTGTAAGCACATGTAATGAATGCATCGATTCGAAGCAATGTTAATGCAATGAGTAAACAATTGAATCATATAGCAAAGACTTTTCATGAATAGTACTTTCAAGACAAGCATCAATAAGTCTTGCATAAGAGTTAACTCATAAAGCAATAATTTCATAGTAGAGGCATTGAAGCAACACAAAGGAAGATTAAGTTTCAGCGGTTGCTTTCAACTTGTAACATGTATATCTCATGGATAGTTGTCAATGCAAAGTAATATAACAAGTGCAATATGCAAGTATGTAGGGATCAATGCACAGTTCACAAGTGTTTGCTTCTTGAGATGGAGAGAAATAGGTGAACTGACTCAACATAAAAGTAGAAGAAAGGCCCTTCGCAGAGGGAAGCATCGATTGCTATATTTGTGCTAGAGCTTTGATTTTGAAAACAAGAAACAATTTTGTCAACGGTAGTAATAAAGCATATGTGTTATGTAAATTATATCCTACAAGTTGCAAGCCTCATGCATAGTATACTAATAGTGCCCGCACCTTTTCCTAATTAGCTCGGATTACCTGGATTATCACTGCAATACATATGTTTTAACCAAGTATCACAAAGGGGTACCTCTATGCCGCCTGTACAAAGGTCTAAGGAGAAAGCTCGCGTTGGATTTCTCGCTTTTGATTATTCTCAACTTAGACATCCATACCGGGACAACATAGACAACAGATAATGGACTCCTCTTTAATGCATAAGCATTCAACAACAATTAATTTTCTCATAAGAGATTGAGGATAGTTGTCCAAAACTGAAACTTCCACCATGGATCATGGCTTTAGTTAGCGGCCCAATGTTCTTCTCTAACAATATTCATGCTCAAACCATTCAACTCATGGTAAATCGCCCTTACTTCAGACAATACGAACATGCATAGCAACTCACATGATATTCAACAAAGAGTAGTTGATGGCGTCCCCAGGAACATGGTTATCGCACAACAAGCAACTTATAAGAAATAAAAAGCATAAGTACATATTCAATACCACAATAGTTTTTAGGCTATTTGTCCCATGAGCTATATATTGCAAAGATAAAGGATAAAAATTTAAAGGTAGCACTCAAGCAATTTACTTTGGAATGGCGGAGAAATACCATGTAGTAGGTAGGTATGGTGGACACAAGTGGCATAGTGTTTGGCTCAAGGATTTGGATGCATAAGAAGTATTCCCTCTCGATACAAGGTTTAGGCTAGCAAGGTTATTTGAAACAAACACAAGTATGAACCGGTACAGCAAAACTTACATAAAAGACATATTGTAAGTATTATAAGACTCTACACCGTCTTCCTTGTTGTTCGACCCTTACTAGAAAATATCTAGACCTTAGAGAGACCAATCATGCAAACCAAATTTTAACAAGCTCTATGTATTTCTTCATTAAAAGGTGCAAAGTATATGATGCAAGAGCTTAAACATGAGCACAACAATTGCCAAGTATCAAATTATTCAAGACATTTTACCAATTACCACATGTAGCATTTCCTGTTTCCAACCATATAACAATTAACGAAGCAGTTCAGCCTTCGCCATGAACACTATGAGTAAAGCCTAAGGACATATTTGTCCATATGCAACAGCGGAGCGTGTCTCTCTCCCACACAATGAATGCTAGGATCCATCTTATTCAAACAACAACAAAAACAAAAACAAACAGACGCTCCAAGCAAAGTACATAAGATGTGACAGAATAAAAATATAGTTTCACTAGAGGAACCTGATAATGTTGTCGATGAAGAAGGGGATGCCTTGGGCATCCCCAAGCTTAGATGCTTGAGTCTTCTTGAAATATGCAGGGGTGAACCACGGGGCATCCCCAAGCTTAGAGCTGTCACTCTCCTTGATCATATTGTATCATCCTCCTCTCTTGATCCTTGAAAACTTCCTCCACACCAAACTCAAAACAACTCATTAGAGGGTTAGTGCACAATAAAAATTCACATGTTCAGAGGTGACATAATCATTGTTAACACTTCTGGACATTGCACAAAGCTACTGAAAGTTAATGGAATAGAAAAATCCATCAAGCATAGCAAAACAGGCAATGTGAAATAAAAGGCACAATCTGCCAAAACAGAACAGTCCGTAAAGACGAATTTCTAAGAGGCACCAGACTTGCTCAAATGAAAATGCTCAAATTGAATGAAAGTTGCGTACATATCTGAGGATCACTCACGTAAATTGGCAGAATTTTCTGAGTTACCTACAGATAATTCAGCCCAGATTCGTGACAGCAAGAAATCTATTTCTGTGCAGTAATCCAAATCTAGTATGAACCTTACTATCAAAGACTTTACTTTGCACAACAATGCAACAAAACTAAGATAAGGAGAGGTTGCTACAGTATTAACAACTTCCAAGACTCAACAAAACAGTAGCAAAATAAACACATGGGTTATCTCCCAAGAAGTGCTTTCTTTATAGCCATTAAGATGGGCTCAGTAATTTTAATGATGCACTCCCAAGAAATAAGAGTTGAAGCAAAAGAGAGCATCAAAAAGCAAATTCAAAACACATTTAAGTCTAACCCACTTCCTATGAAAAGGAATCTTGTAAATAAACAAGTTCATGAAGCATAATGCAACAAGCATAGAAAGACTAGACAAGCGCAACTTCAAGATTTTCAGCAAAAAGAGAGGTGTTTTAGTAACATGAGAGTTTCTACAACCATATTTTCCTCTCTCATAATAATATCCAGTAGCATCATGAGCAAACTCAACAATATAACTATCAAATGAAACATTCTTATCATGAGTCTCATGCACAAAATTATTACTCTCCACATAAGCATAATCAATTTTATTAGTTGTAGTGGGAGCAAATTCAACAAAGTAGCTATCATTATTATTCTCATCAAGTGTAGGAGGCACAGTATAATCATAATAAAATTTACTCTCCATAGTAGGAGGCACCAAAAGACCACTATCATTATAATCATCATAAATAGGAGGCGAAGTATCATCAAAGAAAATTTTCTCCTCAATGTTTGGGGGACTAAAAATATCATGCTCATCAAAACCAGCTTCCCCAAGCTTAGATTCTTCCATAGCTTTAGAAATAATAGTGTTCATACTAATAACATTGCTACTAGCATGCAAATAAGGTTCAATAGGTTTTTTAATTTTCGCATCAAACAATCCATGTCTTAACTCAGGAAATAGCTTCAAAAGCTCACTGTTACTTTCCATTATACTTAACTAGTGAAATAAAAACATGCATGATATTAAGTAAAGTAAAACAAGTAACTAATTTTTTGTGTGTTTTCGATATAGTGTAGCAAACAAAGTAGTAAATAAAAGTAAAGCAAGAAAAAACAAAGTAAAGAGATTGGAGGTGGAGATTCCCCTTGTAGCGTGTCTTGATCTCCCCGGCAACGGCGCCAGAAAAAGTGCTTGATACGCGTACAGCACGCGTCCGTTGGGAACCCCAAGAGGAAGGTGTGATGCGTACAGCGGCAAGTTTTCCCTCAGTAAGAAACCAAGGTTTATCGAACCGAGTAGGAGCCAAGAAGCACGTTGAAGGTTGATGGCGGCGGAGTGTAGTGCGGCGCAACACCGAGGATTCCGGCGCCAACGTGGAACCTGCACAACACAACCAAATTACTTTGCCCCAACGTGACGAGTGAGGTTGTCAATCTCACCGGCTTGCTGTAACAAAGGATTAGATGTATAGTGTGGATGATGATGTTTGCGAGAAAACGAGTAGAACGATTATTGCGATGAGATTGTATTCGATGTAAAAGAATGGACCGGGGTCCACAGTTCACTAGAGGTGTCTCTCCCATAAGAATAAGCATGTTGGGTGAACAAATTACAGTTGGGCAATTGACAAATAAAGAGGGCATGACCATGCACACACATGTTATGATGAGTATTGTGAGATTTAATTGGGCATTACGACAAAGTACATAGACCGCTATCCAGCATGCATCTATGCCTAAAAGTCCACCTTCAGGTTATCATCCGAACCCCCTCCAGTATTAAGTTGCAAACAACAGACAATTGCATTAAGTATGGTGCGTAATGTAATCAACAAATATATCCTTAGACATAGCATTGATGTTTTATCCCTAGTGGCAACAGCACATCCACAACCTTAGAGGTTTACGTCACTCCCAGATTTAATGGAGACATGAACCCACTATCGAGCATAAATACTCCCTCTTGGAGTTACAAGCAAAAACTTGGCCGAGCCTCTACTAGCAACGGAGAGCATGCAAGATCATAAACAACACATAGATGATAGATTGATAATCAACATAACATAGCATTCATTATTCATCGGATCCCAACAAACGCAACATGTAGCATGACAGATAGATGATCTTGATCATGTTAGGCAGCTCACAAGATCCAACAATGATAGCACAATTAGGAGAAGACGACCATCTAGCTACTGCTATGGACCCATAGTCCAGTGGTGAACTACTCACTCATCACTCCGGAGGCGACCATGGCGGTGAAGAGTCCTCCGGGAGATGATTCCCCTCTCCGGCAGGGTGCCGGAGGCGATCTCCTGAATCCCCCGAGATGGGATTAGCGGCGGCGTCTCTGGAAGGTTTTCCGTATGGTGGCTCTCGGTACTGGAGTTATTCTCGACGAAGGCTTATGTAGGCGGAAGGGTAGGTCAGGGGGCGCTACGAGGGGCCCACACCACAGGCCGGCGCGGCCAGGGCCTGGGCCGCGCCGCCCTGGTGTGTGGCTGCCTCGTCGCCCCACTTTGTTTCCTCTCCGGACTTCTGGAAGCTTCGTGGAAAAATAAGATCCTGGGCGTTGATTTCGTCCAATTCCGAGAATATTTCCTTACTAGGATTTCTAAAACCACAAACAGCAGAAAACAGCAACTGGCTCTTCGGCATCTCGTTAATAGGTTAGTGAAAATGCATAAATATGACATAAAGTATGTATAAAACATGTAGGTATCATCAATAAAGTAGCATGGAACATAAGAAATTATCGATACGTTGGAGACGTATCAGATCGCGTGTAGCCTTTTCGATAAGTAAGAGTGTCGAACCCAACGAGGAGCTAAAGGTAGGATCAACATTCTCTCAAGTTCTACGATTCGAGCAACGCCCGGAGCCATCTCGGGCATCTGTGTGGCGTTGGACATCGAAAACTCAACGGGAAACGGTGGCCTCAAGCGCGGGTCTGTCTTAAGTCCATGTGCATTCTGTCCCACCGGTGCCCGGCAGCGTCGACGACCATTTTCTCCTTCCACTGTCTTCTTTTCATCGCCCCAGCCAGATGTACTTCCGGCAAGAAGGGTGTAGGCATGTGTCCCTGTTCTAACAGCTGTTCAGAAATTCATCTAATTCTTGCGTGCATTATATGTCTCATCTTAGTTCTAACACATGTTCAGAGATACTGATTTTAAAATTTGGCAGTCCAGTAGTAATCCGTTAGCCATCAAACACATGCATACATTTGTTGATACTGACCGTATACGTACTAAAGATGCATAGGCACTACGTGGCGTAAACCTTATGCAGTATATATAGAGATGTAATGGTACCTACACGATATATTGCCCCTTAGGCTTTGGCCTGCCAAAACACCATAAGATTCTTTGCATCCATGTTTCTTCTTGCATATGTTTTCTGATTTTTTATGTAGATTGTTCTCTTGCAGTGGGAGTCAGCTGTGTTTTGTTCATCTTCCATTTTTTTAGCTATTTAGCTATTTTTTTTATTTTACTACTCCCGTTAGACTTTGTGAGACTCGAAACTGTTTCTGAATCATTATTGCTTTCATGTAGAATATGATGATGATACTGAGGCTGGACAGGTCAGTGCAATTACTAATGAAACCCTTACTGTTAGTTAGTTCTCCACGAGCATACAAAATGTAAGAAAGCAGGAGAAAAACTCAATAGTTAATTCTCCATGAGCACCTCAACTATTTCTCATGTTGCAATCTACTGTCGCTCTTATTTTTTGAACTGGACACTACTGGGATCGTCGCTTCCGAGTATAAAAAAAATCGACAATACATAGTAGCCCTCCAGCGTGTCTGTTGTATTTGTCTTCCACCTGATGTGAGTACATATTTAGATATCTACAGGTAATAATAGCTGAGGTGTATTTTATTTCTACCAGTTAGGACATGTGCTCTTCGCATTGATTTAGCCCGAGTAGGTTTCTTACTCTATTCCAGCTACATCAATAGAGAATACTCTTTATGATTCTTTATCACACCAGGCACATGGTTCTGTCTTCATTTTACATGCAAGAATACTGAGACGACTGGTAAATTTGCATGATTGCACACACTAATAAGTAAGATAATACCCATACTTCCAATTTGCGGCAACAATTATAAATATTCATCAGTGCACTATGTGCTGTGGATTTATTCAATGGCATATTGGCAGTGATAGCCCATTCTTTTCCCCTTAATTACGATGTCTAATATTTGACATGTCCAACATGAGCCGATAAGAGATAAAAGCATGGGATGGCTTCCTGCCTTCATATTCCTCATTTTCATGGCTGCAGACTCAAATTGTTCAAAACTTAACTACATGTGTTGTAATTTTATAAATAAATTCCTCAAGTAAACAATTTTGTTCACAATGTCTTCTCCTATTGAAACTATGCAACATATTCTAAAAAAGGCCTACCTTTTGTTCTTCAACTTGCAACCACAATGGGCGCGGCTTTCTTTGCTAGTGTTACTTACGTGGCTGACTGTTCCCGATTTATCTTCGGTGCACTAAAATTTCATGTTTATTTGTACAGGAAACTGGATTTGCCCACGTGAGGATCTCCTTTTGCACTCTTCCCGTGACTGTGAATTCAAATGAAATTGTTTAAACATACCGGTATATATCTCCTACATCACCATCACCACTACTATTAAAAGAGAGAGGCTCTGATCCAAATCATCCGGGCCGTTAAACGATCTGCATCGCACGATCAAAACTCATTCCATGTTTGACGGAGCGGAACACCGGGTGGTACAACGCCTAATCCCCTCGCCCACAGATCGTGGCCTCGTGGGCATCCTTTTCTCCGTCCCACACTCACACACTGCAGGCCTACACCGAGGAACCGCCGCCACCGCGGCCATCCTCCGCAATGCCGTAGCAGCCGCGAGCCTGCGATCGATGAATCGATCACCAGCCTTCCAGATCCGAGGATCACCGCTGCCGAGGTTGATCGTCAGCCTCCCAGATCCGATGGAGCCCTGCCCCAGGCTGGGCGCCGGCACAACGACGACGGGTTCCGCCGTGCGTGCCAGAGCAGAAACGACCCAGCAACGGCGACCTGGATCCGGAAGGATTCAGTGTACCGTTAAATTTGTGTGAGGCTCCATCAGCAATGCAACCCGCGTCCCTCCAACTCTCAGGTTTGGTATCCTCTATTTACTATTTCATGACTGCCTACTCTCAGTTGTGCTTAGATTGTTTTTCTAGGATTCCAATTCCATTCCATGAGTATGTTGTTCCCCAACTGAAGTACAGTACTTTCAGATGTTCAAAGTGAACAACGCCAACATGTATGGTCGGGTTTTTTCAATTGCTCAATGTTTTGTTCCCCGGATATATGGGAACTGTTTATTGCATTTTTGATTAGAGGCCGGCTCACAGCTACGATTTGCACGGACAAATGTTCATAATAAAAATCTATGTAACGCTGCTAATCCAAGTAGTTTTAATATTTCTTTTTGTAGTCTCTAGGACCATTATCTGTTCACCTCTCCCGTCAATTCTTATTACTACAATTTTTGCAGGAGTTGGCAATGTATATATTGCTATGCAGATCTAGAAATAGCTTTGGTAGAGCGAAATAAGATTGGAGAAGTAAGCATCCTTAAGGGAGACATTGCACTTGCACCTACACATTTCTTACATTGGTGAAAGTTTCTATGTAATTAAAAATTGTTTAGTTTGAGGACAGTTTTAAAAGTTTTAACAAAGATGTGTGTATGCAGTTATGTTCTTTCCTAAACCCTGAAGTCTTCAAAATCAATGTTTTATTGCATAATTTCCATCTATTTTCTTAGATATCTTTGTATTAGTGCTGATTCTAGGTTTTCCCACTGTTTTACTTTTACTCATTTGCAAAATTGGTCTCATGATGAAATTTGAGTCGTCTCGGTGAATAATTTCTGAATTGTATTTTAAACCAGAACCACAGATCATAATGTCATCTTTGATGGAGGAAGCACAGATCATAATGTCATCTACGCATTGGTGAATATTTTCTGAATATATTTTAAACTGTGATTTCTTGGACAGAGGAAGCACAGATCATAATCTCATCTTCGAGCCATAATCCATTTCAGGACATGACCAACAAGAAAGGGCAAGGTAATTAAGAACAACCTGAATATGTCATGTATGCAACAGTCTAAAAGCCGTGGCAATTACACAACTGTGTGCCATATATGCAGATCCTAAAGAAGTCGAAAAGCGGAGGGATAGGAAGTGGTATGGAAAAATAAAGACGAGATTTCAAAACGACAGCGACAGGCACGGGAGTTTAAGCCTCTATTTATTTGGGCTTCTGCTTGTACTTTTAGGTCCAAAAGCAGAAGCTCAAACAAACACCACAAAATAGAAAAGCGCTGTGGAGAAGCGCGGCTCCTAAAATGCACTGGGAGGCCGAAAAGCAGCAAAAGCACCGGGTGAGGTGCTTCCCGAGCTTTTGCCTGCTTTCCGAAATACACTGGACCAAAATTGCCCATGCACTTCGACGTAATTACGAAAAAACTGCCATTCCTATATATTCCTATCCGCCCTTGCAATCCTCAACGAGCCGCCACCCCTGACCCCATTTCCCCAACCATCCATGGCTAGCTAGGGTTAGGTTTACAGCGCCCCAGCCGCCGCCGCTCCCCGGCCTCATCCGCACCAATCCCCGCCGCTGATGTCCAAGGACTCATCCTCATGTATGTTCCTGGCCTCGTTGAGCTCGCCGCGTCCGCGAATCGACCGCACACACCACGGATACCCGTCGGCCGCCGGCGACAGGAGATGTTCGAGTTGGTAATGCCTCGCCGTTTCTCCTCCGCCGCTAGCCACGGCGGGTGGAGCTTGTCCCCGTCGGCCGTAGTCCTCTCCTCTCTGCAGAGGAGTTCGCCGTAGCTCGGCCCAACGCCTGTATCGCTGCTCCCTTGCCGGTTCGTCAGCCTCCAGGAGCCACGCGCGCCACCAGACCGTCAGGAGCGACCTGCGCGAGACCGGACCTCCACTCACCCAGCAATTGCTCCCTGGATTCTCTAGATTTGATTCATCTTTTGGCAAGACGGTGCCAGTACGTTGACTATGCAGATTTTCTTTCTTTTTTTGACTATGCTTCCTTTGCAGACGGAAAACTGGGAATGTTGTAATATTTGTTTTTTCTTGTCATATTATTATTGATATGTGATGTTTTATATTTAATATGAATACTCAAAATGAACCCTTAAGCATGACAATAATGTTATAAACAAACAATCAGAAGTAGCTAATTCGTGTCAAATCAACACTTATACAACTTCTTCAGACTTAGGGTCATTTCAGACATTTCATCCTTCATACCAGCACAACAGCCATCAACAGCAGTCTAGCCAAACATCAAATTACTGCTTCTCACAGCTGCTTCCTACAGCTGTTTTTCCACAGCTCACCAGCTACAGCTGCTTTTCAAAAGCTGCAGCCTACACAAACAGAGCCTAAGAGCATCCCCAGCCGTGGGGCTCCCCAGGCCGAAATCCGGCGTTAGTTATCGCCGGATGGATGTATTTTGTGGCCTGGGGAGGCCCATTTTCCCAGCCGCGAGCCCATGGTCGCGCACCCACCGCGTGCATAGCGACGGTGCGATCCGCGGGAAGGGCAATCGTCGGAGTGCCCTCGACGCATTGAACCGTCGCAAAGTGGTCTGGAGAGCCCAAACGACTCGTCGGGAACGGCCGAAGTGGCCTCGATGCGAGAACCGTCGTAATGGAGCACGAACTCCACGGAAGAGCAACCGCCGCTCTCTTCGTCGAGAGACCTACATATACGGTTTACGACGGCCGACGCCATTCATCTGTTCTCTCCTCACCATCCTCCGTCAACCATGAGCGATCTCTCTTGGCCATCGGACACCGACGAGCGAGGGAAGCCGCCTGGATGGCGCCATTGGTGGGATAAAGCTGCATCGTCCGGCGAGCGACGATTCCCTCCCGCCGGCCGGCGAGGACGAATGGGATGACGACGAGGAGGAGGACGCATGGGATGACGACGAGGAGGAGGACGAAGAGGCCAAGGAGCGAGGCCGACGAAGAGGCCGAGGAAGAGGAGGAGGAGCAGCAGGAGGAGGACGACGAAGAGGTTGAGGACACTGACGAGGAGGAGGACCCAACTTCCTCCGACGAGGAGGTGACGAGCCGGAAGCGTCGCCGCCCCGACGATGAGGCGGGGCCATCGAGGAAGAAGTAGTTTAAGTTTGTTTTAAAGTTTTTCTATGTAATTTTTATGTTCATTCGAATTATATTCGAAATATATATAATCTATCTATGTTGCACCACTTGAGAGTTCAAAGCTTTCGTTCGACGAGGGTATTGCCGTAGATCGGGAGAGACGAGGGTATTGCCGTGCAAACCCCGGTCCATTGTCGCCGACAAGTTGGGGCCACGCGCGCTTTCGTTTCGTCGGACTCCCGAGCGCTCCCGGGGGCCGGGGATGGCGTGGGCTCGCCGGATGGATGAAGGGCCAAATCCGGACGAAATCGAGGAACCGGGGGCGCGACTGGGCCGAATTACGCCGTCCGGATGGAAAAAACGCTCGCCGGGGGCCTGTTCGGGGGGACTAGTGGAGATGCTCTAAAAAAACAGTAAACGGACCTGGTGAATTTTGAAAACAGCTAATGTGTAGACATGGCTCTCCCACCCACCTCCGCTCGTAGCCTAGCCCGCCGCCGCCGCAACCACCACCGGTAGGCCTCCTTAGCCCTAGTCTAGCCCTCCTCATGGCGTCCCCCTCCCCCTCCGGCGCGTCCGCCGCCGGCAGCAACCCCCGCTGGATGGAATCGGACGACGACCTCTCGGGTGGAAGCTCCGCCGGCCGCTCCTACCGCGACGTCGCCGCCACCCCGCCACCTCCGCCTCCCCCTGCCGCCGCAGCGCCTGCCCCCGCAGCCAGCCGTCGTGCTGCGCCTGCGAGCAGACGCGCCTCGGCCCCCGCTCGGAGATTCATCGGGTCAACAACAACGCCGCCGCGACGGACGCCGAGGGCTTCCAACGGCCGCGTCGCAGGCATCACCAACGCCGCACGCCACCGCGCCCCACGCCGAGCCCCCGTCGTCGCAGCTCCTCCCCGACGAACACGGAGCTCTGCTTCCGCTGCCTCGACCCGGGGCACCGCATCCGTGACTGCACCAACATGGTGCGCTGCCGCACCTATCTCCTGCTTGGCCACTCCTCCGCTGACCGCGCGGCGTGCGAGCGCGAACAGCAGCGTCGCCGCCTCGAGGCTGACCGCGCCCGGGCGCGGAGGGACGGTGACCGCGCGCGTCCCCGCTCGACCCCGCCGCAGTTGGAGCCAAGACCCGTGACCCTCCCTGCCCCGACGACCGCTCCCCCACCACCGCCTCCCGCAGCGGCCGCCACCGCGCCTATGCGCGTCCTTCTCCCTCGATCTGTCAAGATGGAGGAGGCCGAGCTCACCCTGCAGCGCGCCATGGTGGCCACGATCACAGGGACCAGACCCGCCGTGTCCTTGGGCGACTTGGAGCGTGTTCTCTACGTCATGTTTGATCTGGCTCCGGGCGACTTCTCCGTTCATCTTCATCAGCCAGAAGACTTCCTCATCCTCTTCTCCACCAGGCCCACCATGGACCGTGTCGCCGGCGAGCACCTCGTCAACTGCACCAACTTCTCCTTCCTCCTCCGACCCTGGAGCAAGTTCACCCACGCCGGCACAGGCAAGTTGGATCAACGCGTCGAGATCGAGCTCCGTGGTATCCCTGCCCAGGCATGGCACCTTTCGACGGCGGAGCATCTCCTTGGCTCTGGGTGCTGGATTGACAGGCTCGACCCTGCGACAAGGTCTCGCACCGACATGGCCGTTTTCCGAGCCTCCGCACGCACCGACGACCCGGCCTCCATACGCCGCCGCGCTATCTTGGAGATCGTCGAGGTTCTGCCTGCACACGTCCCATCTGCGCCACCCACGCTGCGGACCCTTACCTACCCCATCGACATCCGCGTCATCCCTACCGACTCCGGCAGGTCCACCGCCGCGCGCCCCCCTCCACCTGGAGACCGTGACGATGCTGATGAACACGACGGCGCGCATGGCAACGCCGACAACAACAACAACACGGGAGCGACCCAGGGCCGCTCTCGCCGTCGCGGACGCAAGCGCCGCCGCACCGGCGGCGCGCCGGATGGCCGCGCCGATGGTATGGCCGTGGACTCCGTCGGTTGGACTGCGCCTCGTGCCTCGCGTGCTGATGGGATCTGTGTCGACGCCGGCTGGGGCCATGGCCGCTTCCACGCGGCGGCGCCGTCGTCGCTGGACAAGGTGATGGACCCATGGCCTACTCAGCCTGGCCGGTGGCCCCGCCGTCCTCGTCGTGTTGCCAAAAAGAGAAGGGGCGGGGGTCACCAAAGAAGAAAGCCGCTGGAATACCACCCCAAAGCTGCTGCGCCGTCTTAGGCCGAGGAGACAGCGCCGGACCCACCGCCTGTTGCGCATGCTGTCGATACACCTGGCGCCACGCCATTCGCCGGGCCACACCCTTTTCCTAACCTTGGGACCACAGAGAGCCAGACCTCCTCGTCGCATAGTGCATGCAAGGACAGCGAGGGACAGGCCGCCTGCTCCGCGCCCGACCAAAATGGTGATAGGGATCCGTGTCCCTTCCCCTCTCAGGCGCTTTTGCAAAGCGAAGTTGCCGATTCGGTGCAAGACACCCTCTCTGGGGGCGATCAGTGACAGGACAATCCTGATCCTGTCTCTGCTGCATCTCCTGCTGCAACCTTGGATGCTTGTGGAGACCGGTCAGCGCCAGAGAGGACCCAGAACCAAACGGCTGAGGATTCTCCCGCCAACCCTTTGGCTGCGACTCTAGATGCTTCCACTCCGGTGGCCCATGGCCAGGCCCAAGAGCCACGGCCCATCACCATCCTCCAACAGCCCAACTCCTCCACGCCCGCACCGGCCCAACCCCAGCGACAGGAGCATGCAAACCGTTTCGCCGACCCGCCGATCACGATGCGCAGATCAAGGCCCAGAGCGAATGCGGCCGCGTCACCGCCGCCGTTGTCCCGGACTCTCGGCGACTTTCTCGCGGCGGCGACCAAGCAGCTTGATTCTGCCATCCCCACGCCGGGCAAACGCACGCGACGGCAGCCAGTCAATTTCACGCCGCGACGAGGCCGCTCTGCCTCCACCACCGCCGCCGCGACGGGGCCACCCACTGCTGAACGGCGGGCTCACGTACAGGTCCTCCGCACCCTAGGAATTGTGGGCACCAACCAGACGATCACCGCCGCTGAGATGAAAGCCTTCGACGACGTCTTCGCTGCACCAATTCCGCTGGCCGTCCTCACCGCCATAGCGGCACTCGTTGACAGGCAACTCCCGGCTTCCTTGTCGTCGCCTACGCTGGCCGGTGCGCCCATTGTGGCATAGCGGCGCCTGTCCTATCCGTCGATTTGTTGTTAATGGATTCTGGTCTCAAGATTATCATTTGGAATGTCCGGGGCCTCAACGCTCGTGCACGCCGCGTGGCCATTCGCTCGCTGCTTGCTACCACAGATGCATCCATCATCTTTTTCCAGGAAAAAAAGATGGAGTTGATCCTTAGGAGCATTGTGCTTGAAACGATGGGCTCAGAGTTCGATGATTACGTCTACCTGCCCGTTGTCGGCACCCGTGGCGGCATCCTGCTTGCTTGGAGAAGCAAGGAAGTCAGCATCTCTGACCCTCTTTTCACCGCGAACGCTCTGAGCGCCAAAGTCTCCTCGCCCTCGGCCACGACAACCCCTTGGTGGATCACCGTCGTCTATGGGCCATAGGATGATGCCGATAAACTCGCCTTCCTCCAGGAGCTGCGAGACATCCGGACCGAGTGCGCCGGCCCCTGGATGCTCTGTGGAGACTTCAACTTGGTCTACAAAGACGAAGACAAGAATAACGACCACCTCGAGCGGTGCATGATGGGGCGCTTTCGGCGTGTTTTAAATGACCTAGCCCTCAAGGAGGTCTATCTCAATGGGAGACGTTATACCTGGTCCAACGGGCAATCTCGCCCGACCCTCGTCCGCCTCGATCGCATGTTGTGTACTGTCGACTGGGAGGAGCAACACAACCATTGCCACCTGCGATGCATTGCATCCGTGGTGTCGGATCACAGTCCGCTGCTTCTCGACTGCTCTCCCTTACCACCTGCTTACCGGAGGTTCCACTTCGAGGACTTCTGGACGCGCTTGGACGGTTTCAAGGGCGTGGTTGCGACGGCGTGGCATTCTGTTGACGCTGCCGACCCCTTTCGACGCCTGGCCTTGCGCCTCCAGGCCACGGCGCGTGGGGTCACGAGCTGGAGCGCCCACACCGTTGGAAGTGTCAGGGACAAGCTCGCCATCTCTCGCCTACTGCTGCTAAAGCTAGACAAGGCGCAAGAGGACCGGGTCTTGGCGCCGCATGAGGATTGGCTTCGCAAGGAGATCAAGCGCACGTACCTGGGTCTGGCGTCCCTCGAACGAACCATTGTGAGGCAGCGCGCTCGCATCGCTTTCCTCAAAGATGGCGATGCCAACACCTCCTTCTACCACTGGATGTGCTCCTACCGTCGACAGAAGAACCGGATCTATTCCATCTCTGTTCGAGACTCGGTGCTCAAGGACCAAGGCGACATTGCCGCAGCCGCGTTCGAACACTTTGATGACCTTTTGGGCACAGACGCTGGACGGGATTGCACCATCAACTTCGCGGATCTGATCGAGCCTGACGCTTCCCTTGCTAGCCTCGAGGCCCCCTTCGGGGAGGACGAGATCTGGCAGGCCATCAAACGCCTGCCCGCCCACAAAGCACCTGGGCCGGATGGGTTTACCGCGGAATTCCTGAAGGCTTGTTGGGGCACGATCAAGGCCGACATCGTCGGGGGTTTTCAGCAGTTGTATGAACTGCGCGGTAGGGGCTTCCACCGGCTGAACCAAGCCCTGCTCACGCTCATACCGAAGCACGCCGACACGAGCAGCCTGCGAAACTATCGGCCGATCAGTCTTATCCATCTCCTGGCCAAGCTCTTCACCAAGGTCTGATACGTCCATTTTGCATCACTATTTTATATCATAATTTACTGTTATTCATTGATATATTTCATATTTGGAGATGATACTTATGTTATTTCATCTATTTTGCATGTTTCATGATTATTGAAGGATCGCGCACCGGAGTCAGGATTCTGCTGGAAAAAGCGCCGTCAGAATGCAATATTTTGGAAGATCAACAATTGACAGAAATTATATGAAAAATCCTATTTTTCCAGAAGACGAAGGGAGCCAAAAGGAGGAGCCGAGGAGGGCCGCCATGGGCCCCCCTCACAGGCCGGCGCGGGCCCTGCCCTGGCCGCGCCGCCATGTGGGGAGGGGGCCCACAGCCCCCTCTGGCCTCCTCTCCTTCGCGTACTTCTTCGTCCCGAAAACCTAAGCTCCAGAGGATAGTCGCGAAGGGTCACAGCTGCCTCTGCGGGGCGGAAAACACCAGAGAGAAAAGAGCTCTCCGGCAGGCTGAAATCTGTCGGGGAAATTCCCTCCCGGAGGGGAAATCGACGCCATCGTCACCGTCATCGAGCTGGACATCATCTCCATCATCATCACCATCATCTTCATCATCATCACCGCCATCTCCACCGCTGCACCTCGTCACCGCTGTAACAATTAGGGTTGGATCTTGATTGTTTGATAGGGGAAACTCTCCCGGTATTGATTTGTACTTGTTATTGATGCTATTGAGTGAAACCATTGAACCAAGGTTTATGTTCAGATTGTTATTCATCATCATATCACCTCTGATCATGTTCCATATGATGTCTCGTGAGTAGTTCGTTTAGTTCTTGAGGACATGGGTGAAGTCTAAATGTTAGTAGTGAGTTATGGTTGAGTAATATTCAATGTTATGATATTTAAGTTGTGGTGTTATTCTTCTAGTGGTGTCATGTGAACGTCGACTACAAGATACTTCACCTTTATGGGCCTAGGGGAATACATCTTGTACTAGTTTGCTAATTGCGGGGTTGCCGGAGTGACAGAAACCTGAACCCCCCGTTGGTATATCGATGCAGGAGGGATAGCAGGATCTCAGAGTTTAAGGCTGTGGTTAGATTTATCTTAATTACTTTCTTGTAGTTGCGGATGCTTGCAAGGGGTATAATCACAAGTATGTATTAGTCCTAGGAAGGGCGGTGCATTAGCATAGGTTCACCCACACAACACTTATCAAAACAATGAAGATTAATCAGCTATATGAAGCGAAAGCACTAGACTAAATTCACGTGTGTCCTCAAGAACGTTTGGTCATTATAAGTAAACAAACCGGCTTGTCCTTTGTGCTAAAAAGGATTGGGTCACTCGCTGCAATTATTTCTCTCGCATTTTACTTACTCGTACTTTATTCATCTGCTACATCAAAACCCCTCGAATACTTGTCTGTGAGCATTTACAGTGAATCCTTCATCGAAACTGCTTGTCAACACCTTCTGCTCCTCGTTGGGTTCGACACTCTTACTTATCGAAAATACTACGATACACCCCCTATACTTGTGGGTCATCAAGACTATTTTCTGGCGCCGTTGCCGGGGAGTGAAGCGCTATTGGTAAGTGGAATTGGTAAGGGAAACTTTTACTGTTAGTGCTGATTTTATTTCTGCCTGCTGCTATAATTCATTATGGAGAGATCTTCTCTTGAATTTTTATTTGGAAAATCTACTACTACTGCAAAGGTAGTGGATGAGGCGCCAGGTGAGGAAGATGTTCCATACAAAATACCTATGAAAATTATTGAACGTGTTGTGGATAACCGTTATGCGGGGGATGGAACCTGTCCATCCCGGAGATCATTTACCTGTTCTTACATGAATTATGCGGTTTATTCAAGTGTGCAGGTATTGCTATGGATGAAGTGAGGAAGAAGCTATTCTCTATATCGCTGTCTGGTAAAGCGGCGCATTGGTATAAAGTACTGAATAATGGGGATTCTCTTGAATGGAATGATATTGTGCCTCTATTTTATTCTAAATTCTATCCTCCAAGTGAAATTCACAAGGATCGGAACCGCATATATAGTTTCTAGCCTCATGATGGAGAGAGTATTGCCCAAGCGTGGGGGAGATTGAAGTCTTTAATGCTCAAATGCCCCATTCATGAGCTTCCTGGTAATATTATCATTGATAATTTCTATGCAAGACTTTCTTTTCAAGATAAGACCTCGCTGGATACTTCTTCTGGATCATTTACACGCAACAAAGAAGAGTTTAAAAGGGACCTTCTTGATCGGATTCAGGAGAATACTGAAGGATGGGAGAACGACAAAGATAGAGAGTCAGGTATAAATTATGATTATAAATGCATTGAAGCTTTTATGGATACTGATAAATTTCGTAATATGAGTGCTACTTATGGTCTTGATTCTCAATTTGCTGCAAATCTCTATAAAGCTTTTGCCTCTCATTATGAATTGCCTAAGAAGAATTTTGATAAGTATCATGAACCGTATAAAGATAAAATTGATTCATCTATAAATAAATGTGTTGTAATTGAAACTGTTGATCATGTTATTCCTGAAGCTTATTGATACGTCTTCGACGTATCGATAATTTCTTATGTTCCATGCCACATTATTGATGATATCTACATGTTTTATGCATACTTTATGTCATGTTTATGCATTTTCCGGCACTAACCTATTAACGAGATGCCGAAGAGCCAGTTGCTGTTTTCTGCTGTTTTTGGTTTCAGAAATCCTAGTAAGGAAATATTCTCGGAATTGTACGAAATCAACGCCCAGGGGCCTATTTTGCCACGAAGCTTCCAGAAGGCCGAAGGAGTCACGAAGTGGGGCCACGGGGCGCCGACACGCTAAGGCGGCGCGACCAAGGGGGGGCCGCGCCGCCCTAGTGTGTGGCCCCCATGTCAGGCCCCCTGACCTATCTCCTCCGCCTACTTAAAGCCTTCGTCGCGAAACCCCCAGTACCGAGAGCCACGATACGGAAAACCTTCCAGAGACGCCGCCGCCAATCCCATCTCGGGGGATTTAGGAGATCGCCTCCCGGCACCTCGCCGGGAGAGGGGAATCATCTCCCGGAGGACTCTTCACCACCATGGTCGCCTCCGGAGTAATGAGTGAGTAGTTCACCCCTGGACTATGGGTCTATAGCAGTAGTAGATGGTCGTCTTCTCCAAATTGTGCTTCATTGTCGGGTCCTGTGAGCTGCCTAACATGATCAAGATCATCTATCTGTAATGCTATATGTTGTGTTTGTTGGGATCCGATGGATAGAGAATACTCTGTTATGTTGATTATCAATCTATTACCTATGTGTTGTTTATGATCTTGCATGCTCTCCGTTATTAGTAGAGGCTCTGGCCAAGTTTTTTGCTAGTAACTCCAAGAGGGAGTATTTATGCTCGATAGTGGGTTCATGCCTCCATTAAATCTGGGACAGTGACAGAAAGTTCTAAGGTTGTGGATGTGTTGTTGCCACTAGGGATAAAACATTGATGCTATGTCCGAGGATGTAGTTGTTGATTACATTACGCACCATACTTAATGCAATTGTCTGTTGTTTGCAACTTAATACCGGAAGGGGTTCGGATGATAACCTCGAAGGTGGACTTTTTAGACATAGATGCATGCTGGATAGCGGTCTATGTACTTTGTCGTAATGGCCAATTAAATCTCACTATACTCATCATATCATGTATGTGCATGGTCATGCTCTCTTTATTTGTCAATTGCCCAACTGTAATTTGTTCACCCAACATGCTATTTATCTTATGGGAGAGACACCTCTAGTGAACTGTGGACCCCGGTCCATTCTTTTAATCGAATACAATCTACTGCAATATTTGTTCTATTGTTTTCTGCAAACAATCATCATCCACACTATACATCTAATCATTTGTTACAGCAAGCCGGTGAGATTGACAACCTCACTGTCACGTTGGGGCAAAGTAATTTGGTTGTGTTGTGCAGGTTCCACGTTGGCGCCAGAATCCCTGGTGTTGCGCCGCACTACATCTCGCCGCCATCAACCTTCAACATGCTTCTTAACTCCTACTGGTTCGATAAACCTTGGTTTCTAACTGAGGGAAACTTACTGCTGTACGCATCAAACATTCCACTAGGGGTTCCCAACGGTCTCGTGCTGTACGCTTGTCAAGCTAAATTTCTGGCGCCGTTGCCGGGGAGATCAAGACACGCTGCAAGGGGAGTCTCCACATCCAATCTCTTTACTTTGTTTTGTCTTGCTTTATTTTATTTACTACTTCGTTTGCTGCATTATATCAAAATACAAAAAAAAAATTAGTTGCTAGTTTTACTTTATTTACTGTCTTGTTTGCACTCTATATCAAAAACACAAAAAATTTAGTTACTTGCATTTACTTTATCTAGTTTGCTTTATTTACTGTTGCTAAAATGGGTACTCCTGAAAATACTAAGTTGTGTGACTTCACAACCACAAATAATAATGATTTCTTATGCACACCTATTGCTCCACCTCGCTACCACGACGAGAATTCTTTGAAATTAAACCTCGCTTTATCGAATCTTGTTATGAGAGAGCAATTTTCTGGTGTTAGTTCTGATGATGCTGCTGCCCATCTCAATAATTTTGTTGAACTATGTGAAATGCAAAAGTATAAGGATGTAGATGGTGACATTATAAAATTAAAATTGTTCCCTTTCTCATTAAGAGGAAGAGCTAAAGATTGGTTGCTATCTCTCGCCTAAGAATAGTATTGATTCATGGACTAAATGCAAGGATGCTTTTATTGGTAGATATTATCCCCCTGCTAAAATTATATCTTTGAGAAGTAGCATAATGAATTTCAAACAATTGGATAATGAGCATGTTGCACAAGCTTGGGAAAGAATGAAATCTTTGGTTAAAAATTGCCCAACCCATGGATCGACTACTTGGATGATCATCCAAACCTTTTATGCATGACTGAATTTTTCTTCGCGGAACCTATTGGATTCAGCTGCTGGAGGTACCTTTATGTCCATCACTCTAGGCGAAGCAACAAAGCTTCTTGATAATATGATGATTAATTACTCTGAATGGCACACGGAAAGAGCTCCACAAGGTAAGAAGGTAAATTCTGTCGAAGAAACCTCCTCCTTGAGTGATAAGATTGATGCTATTATGTCTATGCTTGTGAATGGTAGGAAAAATATTGATTCTAATAATGTTCCGTTAGCTTCATTGGTTGCCCAAGAAGAACATGTTGATGTGAACTTCATTAAAAATAATAATTTCAACAACAATGCTTACCGGAACAATTCTAGTAACAACTATAGGCCATATCCTTA
This sequence comes from Lolium rigidum, assembly GCF_022539505.1. Taxonomy (NCBI): domain Eukaryota; kingdom Viridiplantae; phylum Streptophyta; class Magnoliopsida; order Poales; family Poaceae; genus Lolium; species Lolium rigidum. The sequence continues at coordinate 395,057,918 of NC_061510.1, read as the reverse complement.
TAATAATGGTAACGGTTATGGTAATTCTTATGGGAATTCTTACAACAATAATAGGAATCCACCCCGTGGACTTGAAGCCATGCTTAAAGAATTTATTAGTACACAAACTGCTTTTAACAAATCTGTTGAAGAAAAGCTTGGGAAAATTGATATACTTGCTTCTAAAGTCGATAGTCTTGCTGCTGATGTTGATCTTTTGAAATCGAAAGTTATGCCTAATGAAAATCATAATAATAAAATTGTTACTACAGCAAATGCCATCCAAGTTAGAATTAATGAGAATATAAGATTGATGGCCGAATTGCGTGCTAGGTGGGAGAAAGAAGAAAATGCTAAAGAAGATAATATAGCTGAAGTTTGGACTATTACCACCACTAGCAATGCTAATGCTCCACATGTTGCTGCACCTCCTACTATTAATGGTAAAAAAAATTGGTGTTGGCAATGTTTCCACTTCTAATGCAACGCGCGAAAAACTGCCTGAAACTGCTAAAACTGCTGAAACTGCCTGTGATAAAACTGCTGACATTTTTTCCAACATTGGGGATAATGATCCCATTGCTTTAGATCATAATGGTTTGGATTTTGATGATTGCCACATCTCTGAAGTTATAAAGTTCTTACAAAAACTTGCTAAAAGTCCTAATGCTAGTGCTATAAATTTGGCTTTCACAAAACATATTACAAATGCTCTCATAAAAGCTATATAAGAGAAATTAGAACGCGAAGCTTCTATTCCTAGGAAGCTAGAGGATGGTTGGGAGCTCATCATTAAGATGAAGGTCAATGACTTTGATTGTAATGCTTTATGTGATCTTGGTGCAAGTATTTCAGTTATGCCTAAGAAAATCTATAATATGCTTGACTTGCCACCATTGAAAAATTGTTATTTGGATGTTAATCTTGCTAATAATTCTACAAAGAAACCTTTGGGGAGAGTTGATAATGTTCGCATTACCGTTAACAATAACCTTGTCCCCGTTGATTTTGTTGTCTTGGATATTGAATGCAATGCATCTTGTCCCATTATATTGGGAAGACCTTTTCTTCGAACTCTTGGTGCTATCATTGATATGAAGGAAGGTAATATTAGATATCAATTTCCTCTCAAGAAAGGTATGGAACACTTCCCTAGAAAGAGAATGAAGTTACCTTTTGATTCTATCATTAGAACAAATTATGATGTTGATGCTTCGTCTCTTGATAATACTTGATATACACTTTCTGCGCCTACCTGAAAGGCGTTAAAGAAAAGCGCTTATGGAGACAACCCATGCTTTTACTAATGCACTTTTATTTTATATTTGAGTCTTGGAAGTTGTTACTACTGTAGAAACCTCTCCTTATCTTAGTTTTGTTGCATTGTTGTGCCAAGTAAAGTCTTTGATAGTAAGGTTCATACTAGATTTGGATTACTGCGCAGAAACAGATTTCTTTGCTGTCACGAATCTGGGCTTAATTCTCTGTAGGCAACTCAGAAAATTATGCCAATTTATTTGAGTGATCCTCAGATATGTACGCAACTTTCATTCAATTTGAGCATTTTCATTTGAGCAAGTCTGGTGCCTCTTAGAAATTCATCTTTACAAACTGTTCTGTTTTGACAGATTCTGCCTTTTATTTCGCATTGCCTGTTTTGCTATGCTTGATGGATTTTTTTATTCCATTAACTTTCAGTTGCTTTGTGCAATGTCCAGAAGTGTTAAGAATGATTATGTCACCTCTGAACATGTAAATTTTGATTGTGCACTAACCCTCTAATGAGTTGTTTTGAGTTTGGTGTGGAGGAAGTTTTCAAGGATCAGGAGAGGGAGATGATACAATATGATCAAGGAGAGTGAAAGCTCTAAGCTTGGGGATGCCCCGGTGGTTCACCCCTGCAAATTTCAAGAATACTCAAGCGTCTAAGCTTGGGGATGCCCAAGGCATCCCCTTCTTCATCGACAACATTATCAGGTTCCTCTAGTGAAACTATATTTTTATTCCATCACATCTTATGTACTTTGCTTGGAGCGTCTGTTTGTTTTTGTTTTTGTTTTTGTTTTATTTGAATAAAGTGGATCCTAGCATTCATTGTGTGGGAGAGAGACATGCTCCGCTGTTGCATATGGACAAATATGTCCTTAGGCTTTACTCATAGTGGCGAAGGTTGAATCTTCTTCGTTAAATTGGTATATGGTTGGAAATGGGAAATGCTACATGTAGTAATTGGTAAAATGTCTTGGATAATTTGATACTTGGCAATTGTTGTGCTCATGTTTAAGCTCTTGCATCATATACTTTGCACATATTAATGAAGAAATACATAGAGATTGCTAAAATTTAGTTTGCATAATTGGTCTCTCTAAGGTCTAGATAATTTCTAGTAAGAGTTTGAACAACAAGGAAGACGGTGTAGAGTCTTATAATGTTTACAATATGTCTTTTATGTGAGTTTTGCTGTACCGCTTCATACTTGTGTTTGTTTCAAATAACCTTGCTAGCCTAAGCCTTGTATCGAGAGGGAATACTTCTCATGCATCCAAAATCCTTGAGCCAACCACTATGCCATTTGTGTCCACCATACCTACCTACTACATGGTATTTCTCCGCCATTCCAAAGTAAATTGCTTGAGTTCTACCTTTAAAATTTCTATCCTTCACCTTTACAATATATAGCTCCTGGGACAAATAGCCTAAAAACTATTGTGGTATTGAATATGTACTTATGCACTTTATTTCTTATTAAGTTGCTTGTTGTGCGATAACCATGTTCCTGGGGACGCCATCAACTAATCTTTGTTGAATATCATGTGAGTTGCTATGCATGTCCGTCTTGTCTGAAGTAAGGGAGATTTACCATGAGTTGAATGGTTTGAGCATGCATACTCGTTAGAGAAGAACATTGGGCCGCTAACTAAAGCCATGATCCATGGTGGAAGTTTCAGTTTTGGACAAATATCCTCAATCTCATATGAGAAAATTAATTGTTGTTGAATGCTTATGCATAAAAGAGGAGTCCATTATCTCGTTGTCTATGTTGTCCCGGTATGGATGTCTAAGTTGAGAATAATCAAAAGCGAGAAATCCAATGCGAGCTTTCTCCTTAGACCTTTGTACAGGCGGCATAGAGGCACCCCTTTGTGACACTTGGTTAAAACATATGTATTGCGGTGATAATCCAGGATATCCAAGCTAATTAGGACAAGGTGCGGGCACTATTAGTATACTATGCATGAGGCTTGCAACTTGAAGGATATAATTTACATGATACATATGCTTTATTACTACCATTGACAAAATTGTTTCTTGTTTTCAAAACCAAAGCTCTAGCACAAATAGAGCAATCAATGCTTCCCTCTGCGAAGGGTCATTCTTTTACTTTTATGTTGAGTCAGTTCACCTATTTCTCTCCACCTCAAGAAGAAAACACTTGTGTGAACTGTGCATTGATTCCTACATACTTGCATATTGCACTTGTTATATTACTTTGCATTGACAACTATCCATGAGATATACATGTTATAAGTTGAAAGCAACAGCTGAAACTTAATCTTCCTTTGTGTTGCTTCAATGCCTTTACTTTGAATTATTTCTTTATGAGTTAACTCTTATGCAAGACTTATTGATGCTTGTCTTGAAAGTACTATTCATGAAAAGTCTTTGCTATATGATTCATTTGTTTACTCATGTAATTTACCATTGCTTTGATCGCTGCATTCATTACATGTGCTTACAATAGTATGATCAAGATTATGATGGCATGTCACTACAGAAATTATCTTTGTTATCGTTTACCTACTCGGGACGAGCAGGAACTAAGCTTGGGGATGATGATACGTCTCCGACGTATCGATAATTTCTTATGTTCCATGCCACATTATTGATGATATCTACATGTTTTATGCATACTTTATGTCATATTTATGCATTTTCCGGCACTAACCTACTAGCGAGATGGCGAAGAGCCAGTTGTTGTTTTCTGCTGTTTTTGATTTCAGAAATCCTAATAAGGAAATATTCTCGGAATTGTATGAAATCAACGCCCAGGGGCCTATTTTGCGACGAAGCTTCCAGAAGGCCGAAGGAGTCACGAAGTGGGGCCACGGGGCGCCGACACGCTAAGGCGGCGCGGCCAAGGGGGGGCCCGCGCCGCCCTAGTGTGTGGCCCCCCTGTCAGGCCCCCTGACCTATCTCCTCCGCCTACTTAAAGCCTTTGTCGCGAAATGCCCAGTACCGAGAGCCACGATACGGAAAACCTTCGAGAGACGCCGCCGCCGCCAATCCCATCTCGGGGGATTCAGGAGATCGCCTCCGGCACCCTGCCGGAGAGGGGAATCATCTCCCGGAGGACTCTTCACCGCCATGGTCGCCTCCGGAGTGATGAGTGAGTAGTTCACCCCTGGACTATGGGTCCATAGCAGTAGCTAGATGGTCGTCTTCTCCTAATTGTGCTTCATTGTCGGGTCTTGTGAGCTGCCTAACATGATCAAGATCATCTATCTGTAATGCTATATGTTGTGTTTGTTGGGATCCGATGGATAGAGAATACTATGTTATGTTGATTATCAATCTATTACCTATGTGTTGTTTATGATCTTGCATGCTCTCCGTTATTAGTAGAGGCTCTGGCCAAGTTTTTTGCTAGTAACTCCAAGAGGGAGTATTTATGCTCGATAGTGGGTTCATGCCTCCATTAAATCTGGGACGATGGATGTAAAGTTCTAAGGTTGTGGATGTGCTCGTTGCCACTAGGGATAAAACATCGATGCTATGTCCGAGGATGTAGTTGTTGATTACATTACACACCATACTTAATGCAATTGTCTCGTTGTTTGCAACTTAATACCGGAAGGGGTTCGGATGATAACCTCGAAGGTGGACTTTTTAGGCATAGATGCATGCTGGATAGCGGTCTATGTACTTTGTCGTAATGCCCAATTAAATCTCACTATACTCATCATATCATGTATGTGCATGGTCATGCCCTCTTTATTTGTCAATTGCCCAACTGTAATTTGTTCACCCAACATGCCATTTATCTTATGGGAGAGACGCCTCTAGTGAACTGTGGACCCCGGTCCATTCTTTTAATCGAATACAATCTATCGCAATACTTGTTCTACTCGTTTTCCGCAAACAATCATCATCCACACTATACATCTAATCCTTTATTACAGCAAGCCGGTGAGATTGACAACCTCACTCGTCACGTTGGGGCAAAGTAATTTGGTTGTGTTGTGCGGGTTCCACGTTGGCGCCGGAATCCCTGGTGTTGCGCCGCACTACATCTCGCCGCCATCAACCTTCAATGTGCTTCTTGACTCCTACTGGTTCGATAAACCTTGGTTTCTAACTGAGGGAAACTTACTGCTGTACGCATCACACCTTCCACTTGGGGTTCCCAACGGTCGCGTGCTGTACGCGTGTCACTTATATTGAAAAAACTCCTTTCCCTACTAAAATGAAGGAGTATTCTGTTATAAATAGTGCGGTTAATAAAAGTGAAAAGAAACCTATAGAACTTGAAGAACAAATAAAAGTTTAACCTGCTATTGCAATAGTTAAAGATCTTGTGACTGAAAATGTGGAAGATGGTCATATTATTTTCTGTGAAGATGCTTCTAATATTGTTTCACATCCTAATAAGTCTAGGAAAACTAGTGTTCCTATGCTATCTGTTAGAATTGGTGATCATTGTTATTATGGTTTATGCGATATTGGTGCAAGTATTAGTGCTATTCCTTATGAGCTTTACACGGAGATCATGCATGAAATTGGTTTTTGTGAACTTGAAGATATCGATGTGGTTATTCGGCTAGCTAATAGAGAAACTATCTCTCCAATTGGTATTGTTCGAGATGTGGAAGTTCTATGTGGTAAGATTAAATATCCTGCTGACTTTTTGGTACTTGGTTCTGCTGCTAGTAAGTATTGTCCTATCATTTTTGGTAGACCTTTTCTAAATACTTGTGGAGCTGTTATAGATTGCAAGAAAGAGAAAATTTTGACTAAATTTGCTGGTGAATCTTATGAGTTTAATTTCTCTAAATTTGTCAAAACTCCTTATAAAGTTGATTCGCCTAATAATGATTTTAGAGTTGAACAGTGTGCATCTATTGCTCTTGCTCCTAATAATCCTTTGCAGCAACATTTGGAGAATAGTGAGAGTAAAGTCTTTAGGGAAGAAAGAAATGAGCTTGATGAAATTTTCCTATGTCAACCTATTCTTAAGCATGATTTACCGGTAGAAGATCTAGGTACAACACCGCCACCAAAGGAAGATCCTGTTTTTGATTTAAAACCATTGCCTGATAATCTTAAATATGCTCATATTGATGATAAGAAAATATATCCTGTTATTATTAGTTCTAAGCTTTCAGATATTGGGGAAGAAAGGTTATTGGAAATATTGAAGAAACACCGAGGAGCTATTGGCTACACTCTTGATGACTTGAAGGGGATTTCTCCCTCTATTTGCCAACATGCCATTAATATGGAAGATGATGCAAAGCCTGTTAATGAACATCAGTGTCGTCTAATTCCTAAGATGAAGGATGTGGTAAGGAATGAGGTATTAAAACTTCTTGAAGCTGGTATTATATATCCTATTGCTGATAGTAGATGGGTTACTCCTGTGCATTGTGTTCCTAAGAAAGGAGGAATGACTGTTGTGCCTAATGATAATGATGAGCTCATCCCTCAAAGAGTAGTTGTAGGGTATAGAATGTGCATTGATTATCGAAAAGTTAATAAGGTTACTAAGAAAGATCATTACCCTTTACCTTTTATTGATCAAATGTTAGAAAGGTTATCTAAAAATACTCATTTTTGCTTTCTTGATGGTTATTCTGGGTTTTCATAAATTGTTGTTAAAACTAAGGATCAAGAGAAAACCACTTTCACTTGTCCCTATGGAACTTATGCTTATAGACGTATGCCTTTTGGTTTATGTATTGCTCCTGCTACTTTTCAAAGATGCATGTCTGCTATTTTTCATGGCTTTTGCGAGAATATTGTGGAGGTATTCATGGATGATTTTTCTGTCTATGGGAATTCTTTTGATAATTGCTTGCGGAACCTTGATAAAGTTTTGCAGAGATGTGAAGAAACTAACTTTGTTCTTAATTGGGAGAAATGCCACTTTATGCTTAATGAAGGAATTGTATTGGGACATAAAATTTCTGAGAGAGGTATTGAAGTTGATAGAGCTAAAGTTGAAGCAACTGAGAAGATGCCCTATCCCAGGGATGTTAAAGGTATTCGTAGTGTTCTTGGTCATGCTGGGTTTTATAGGAGGTTTATTAAAGACTTTTCCAAGATTTCAAAACCTCTTACTAATCTTCTTCAAAAAGATGTACCTTTTGTTTTTTATGATGATTGTAAGGAAGCTTTTGAAACTCTAAAGAAAGCCTTAACAACTGCTCCTATAGTTGAACCTCCTGATTGGAACTTACCTTTTGAAATTATGTGTGATGCTAGTGATTTTGCTGTAGGCGCTGTTCTTGGACAGCGAGTAGATAAAAAATTGAATGTTATTCATTATGCTAGTAAAACCCTTGATGCTGCTCAAAGAAATTATGCTACAACTGAAAAAGAATTGTTAGCTGTAGTCTTTGCTTGTGATAAGTTTAGATCCTATATTGTTGATTCAAAAGTTACAATTCATACTGATCATGCTGCAATTAGATACCTAATGCAAAAGAAAGATGCTAAGCCAAGGCTTATTAGATGGGTGCTTCTGTTGCAAGAATTTGATTTGCATATTATAGATAGGAAAGGAGCTGATAATCCTGTTGCTGATAATTTGTCTAGATTGGAAAATATTGCTTATATCATGTTCCTGTTAATGATAGTTTTCCAAATGAACAATTGGATGTAATAAAGGTGAGCTCGCGAGATAGTCCTTGGTATGCTGATTATGCTAATTTTATTGTTTCCAAGTACTTGCCTCCAACCTTTTCAGCTCAGCAAAGAAGGAAATTCTTTTATGACTTGAGGCATTATTTTTGGGATGACCCACACTTATATAAAGAAGGAGTGGATGGTATTCTGCGAAGATGCGTTCCCGAATATGAACAACAAGATATATTGAGTAAATGTCATGGTAGTGCTTATGGAGGACATCACGCCGGAGATAGAACCGCGCAAAAGGTTCTACAATCAGGTTTTTATTGGCCAACTCTCTTCAAAGATGCAAGGAAGTTTATTTTATCCTGTGATGAATGTCAAAGGGTTGGTAATATCTCCAGACGTAATGAAATGCCTATGAATTATACTCTTGTTATTGAACCATTCGATTGTTGGGGATTTGACTTCATGGGACCTTTGCCCTCTTCAGAAGGTAACACTCATATACTTGTTGTTGTTGATTATGTTACTAAATGGGTGGAAGCCATACCCACAGAAAGTGCTGATGGTGAGACCACTGTAAGAATGCTTTTAGATATTATTTTTCCTAGATTTGGAGTTCCTAGATATCTTATGACTGATGGAGTTTCTCATTTTATTCATGGTGGTTTTAGAAAAACTCTTGCTAAATATGGTATTAATCATAGAATTGCTTCTGCTTATCATCCTCAAACTAGTGGGCAAGTAGAATTATCAAATAGAGAGATTAAATCTATCTTGCAAAAGACTGTTAATAAATCTAGAAAGAATTGGGCTAGTAAATTGAAGGAAGCACTATGGGCTTATAGAACTGCTTATAAAAATCCCATGGGTATGTCACCACATAAAATGGTTTATGTAAAAGCTTGTCATTTACCTTTAGAACTAGAGCACAAAGCTTATTGGGCTGTAAGAGAACTAAATAAAGATCCTAAACTTGCCGGTAAAAAGAGATTGCTACAATTGAGTTCTCTAGATGAATGGAGAAGTGAAGCTTATGAAAATGCTAAACTCTTTAAAGAGAAAGTTAAGAAATGGCACGATAAAAGAATTATCAAAAGAGAATTTAATGTTGGGGATAAAGTCCTATTGTATCGGTCTCGTCTCAGATTCTTTGCAGGGAAATTACTCTCGAAATGGGAAGGACCATATATCATTGTGGAGGTGTATCATTCAGGAGCAATTAAAATTAGTTCTCTCCAAGGCGATGCCACACAAGTGGTGAATGGACAAAGACTCAAGCATTATATCTCTGGAGATTCTTATAATGAAGATGTTGATGTTATTCGAGTTGTGACACCGGAGGCTTTCATCAAAGGTCAAATTGACAGTCCGGCAGAGTTCGACTTTGAATAGGTAACAGTACTGGTAATAAAAATTCCGCATTTTACTTTCCGAAAAATGTTTTGCTGTTTTTGGAAAATATGAAAAATTACGAGATCGAAACGGAGTGGAGGAGACGCACGAGGGCGTGCCCCCATAGGCCGGCGCGGGCCCCAGCCTGGCCGCGCCGCCCTATGAGGTGGCTCTCTCTTGCCCCGCTCCGACTCTGGTTCGACCTGGTACTTTCCTTATGCCGTAAAAATTCCTGCTATATAATCCCCCGGACCCCTGGAGGTCCGTGTATCGTTTTCTCGACGTGTTTTGTTTCGAGCTGTTTTCTGCCAAGATCTGCTTCGGATCTAGAGCCATCATGTCTTCGTCGGGAACTCCGAAGGACAGCTTCTTTGAGGACGTCGTCAACCCGTACATGAACGAGCTGAAGATGTACCCCAAGGAGTTGCTACTCGTTGATAGAGAGTTGCAGATCAAAGATGTCCAGGGTCCTAAAGGAGACGGAAGCTTGGAAGACAGGATGGAGAAGCTAGAACAAGAGGTCTTCAACTACAAGAAGATGGCTGAGCGTGAAGTGGACATCTTCCACAAGATTGTGTCTGAACTTATTGATGGACACAAGAAGGAGACTGCAAAGCTGTGGGACGACATCCTCTCGCTTCACGACACCACCAACAAACTCCAAGCTCAACTCTATGATGTTCAGAATCAAAATTGTGAGTATGAAAACAGGTTTAAACACATAAGCTATGCTGCTAGTTTCAGGATTCCCGAGACCAAGATGTCGTTTGTTGATGGAGAGCCTCTTCCTTGGAAGTCTGATGATGGGAAGAATTCATCACCACCACCGCCGAAGGAGTAATTCATCATCGGTATTGGCATCCCCTTGATTTGTTCCAAGCTTGGGGGAGTGCTGCGGTATCACATCATCACTATCTTTTACTTTTTACTATCAAGTAGTGTCATATCATGAGTATCGAAGTTATCATATAAGATGGGTTGCAGTGTGGAAGTATCTCTCCTTTAGTTGGTTGTCTATGTATCCCTTGGTGTGAGTTATCGTTATGGAATATTAATGAGAAGTCTTATCATTTACATATTGCACATGTTATTTTAGTTTGCAATCTCTATTATATGATTAATCTTGTTATTAGTATTGGTATCACTTTGGGAGCATTGAGTAAATCTATTTGGTTTTGGCAAACTTAGCATTGGTCAATTGCAACAACACTTTGAGGTTTAAGTAGAAAAGAGAGATACATGTAGTTGTTTCATTGTCTTCCTTTCTTGTTAGCTCTTAGCTTATTATTCTGAAGTTAAAATTGTTTGTGATTATAAGGAAGATGCATGATTGTTTCTATCACATGTATATTTGTTTGTTTCCCTCATCTCTTATGCTTGCTAATCAACCTTGCTAGCCAAAACCTCGTACCGAGAGGGAATGCTTCTCGTGCATCCAAACTTTAACCCAAACCTATGCCATTTGTGTCCACCATACCTACCTACTACATGATATTTTATGCCATTCCAAGTAAATACTTCGTGTGCTACCTTTAAACAATTCAAAATTTAATATCTCTTATTTGTGTCAATGTTTTATGGCTCATGAGGAAGTATGTGGTGTTTTATCTTACAATCTTGTTGGGCAACTTTCACCAATGGACTAGTGGCTTCATCCGCTTATCCAATAATTTTGCAAAAAAGAGCTGGCAATGCGGTTCCTAGCCCCGATTAATTAACTTTCATAATTTTACAAATAGACACTCCTCCATGGTATGTGATTGTTGGAAGGCACCCGAGGACTCGGTTAGCCATGGCTTGAGAAAGCAAAGGAGGGGAGGAATTTCATCTAAATAAAACCAAAATAAAAAGAGACTCCTTCATGGTATGAGAATGATTGGAAGGCACCCGAGGATTCGGTTAGCCGTGGTTCATGAAAGCAAAGGTTGGAAGGAGTGTCAACTAAAAATAAAATTTTATGGGAGCCTCTCTTCGAGAGTTTGTCTGGCAAGGGGGTTAGAGAACCCGCTACCATTCGTTCACAACAACAAACACCTCTCAAAATGTTACTTTTATGCTCTTTATGATTTCAAAATTGAAAAAGCTCTAGCACATGATTTAATCCCTGCTTCCCTCTGCGAAGGGCCTGTCCTTTACTTTATGTTAAGTCAGTAAACCTATTTCCCTCCATCTCAAGCAAGCATTTGAGTTGTTGCGATCAAACCATTTATATTGTGATCTATTTCATCATGCCTTCTACTCTTCCTTGTTTAGTACAAGTTTTATCTAAATGAATATAGCTTTGAAAGTTATCAATGATTACGAGGAGATCATTATGATTGAGTATGCAAGTTGTGCCATATAAGCTTTAACATAATCTGTTAATTGTTCTCTGACCAAGAACGAAGTTTGCCATTACCAATTATGATTTCTTATGCACCTTTATTTGTGATTACCTTCTACTTGTTTCAAGTTGAATTATATGAGGAAGTTGTTCACTAGAATGTCTTGTGTGAATTAATATGATGCTTCTTGTCCGTATTTTATTTATCGACTCTTCACTCCATAAACATGTGGTCCTGTTTACCGAGTTCAGTTTCGCTTGGGGACAAGCGAAGTCTAAGCTTGGGGGGAGTTGATACCTCCATTTTGCATCACTATTTTATATCATAATTTACTGTTATTCATTGATGTATTTCATATTTGGAGATGATACTTATGTTATTTCATCTATTTTGCATGTTTCATGATTATTGGAGGATCGCGCACCGGAGTCAGGATTCTGCTAGAAAAAGCGCCGTCAGAATGCAATATTTCGGAAGATCAACAATTGACGGAAATTATATGAAAAATCCTATTTTTCCAGAAGACGAAGGGAGCCAAAAGGAGGAGCCGAGGAGGGCCGCCATGGGCCCCCCTCACAGGCCGGCGCGGGCCCTACGCTGGCCGCGCCGCCATGTGGGGAGGGGGCCCACAGCCCCCTCTGGCCTCCTCTCCTTCGCGTACTTCTTCGTCCTGAAAACCTAACCTCCAGAGGATAGTCGCGAAGGGTCAAAGCCGCCTCTGCGGGGCGGAAAACACCAGAGAGAAAAGAGCTCTCCGGCAGGCTGAAATCTGCCGGGGAAATTCCCTCCCGGAGGGGGAAATCGACGCCATCATCACCGTCATCGAGCTGGACATCATCTCCATCATCATCACCACCATCTTCATCATCATCGCCGACGTCTCCACCGCTGCACCTCGTCACCACTGTAACAATTAGGGTTGGATCTTGATTGTTTGATAGGGGAAACTCTCCCGGTATTGATTTCTACTTGTTATTGATGCTATTGAGTGAAACCATTGAACCAAGGTTTATGTTTATATTGTTATTCATCATCATATCACCTCTGATCATGTTCCATATGATGTCTCGTGAGTAGTTCGTTTAGTTCTTGAGGACATGGGTGAAGTCTAAATGTTAGTAGTGAGTTATGGTTGAGTAATATTCAATGTTATGATATTTAAGTTGTGGTGTTATTCTTCTAGTGGTGTCATGTGAACGTCGACTACATGATACTTCACCTTTATGGGCCTAGGGGAATACATCTTGTACTCGTTTGCTAATTGCGGGGTTGCCGGAGTGACTGAAACCTGAACCCCCGTTGGTATCGATGCAGGAGCGATAGCAGGATCTCAGAGTTTAAGGTTGTGGTTAGATTTATCTTAATTACTTTCTTGTAGTTGCGGATGCTTGCAAGGGGTATAATCACAAGTATGTATTAGTCCTAGGAAGGGCGGTGCATTAGCATAGGTTCACCCACACAACACTTATCAAAACAATGAAGATTAATCAGCTATATGAAGCGAAAGCACTAGACTAAATTCCCGTGTGTCCTCAAGAACGTTTGGTCATTATAAGTAAACAAACCGGCTTGTCCTTTGTGCTAAAAAGGATTGGGCCACTCGCTGCAATTATTTCTCTCGCATTTTACTTACTAGTACTTTATTCATCTGCTATATCAAAAACCCCTGAATACTTGTCTGTGAGCATTTACAGTGAATCCTTCATCGAAACTGCTTGTCAACACCTTCTGCTCCTCGTTGGGTTCGACACTCTTACTTATCGAAAATACTACGATACACCCCCTATACTTGTGGGTCATCAAGGTCCTATCCCTGCGCCTCGCACCCAAGCTCGACAAGCTTGTCAGCCCTGTGCAGAACGCGTTCATCGCTGGTCGTAGCCTCCACGACAACTTCGTCCTGGTGCGACAGTCTGCCCGCCTCCTTCACCAGCTTGGAGAACCGCGCTTGCTCATTAAGTTGGACCTCGCCCGCGCTTTCGACTCGCTGGCCTGGCCCTTTCTCTTTGAGGTTCTGAGGCACTACGGTTTTGGAAACCGCTTCCTCGATTGGTTGGCCATCCTGCTCACCTCCGCAAACACCAGAGTGATGATCAACGGGCAGCCAGGGCCGGCCATATGGCATCGACGCGGACTCCGCCAGGGCGACCCGCTGTACCCACAGCTGTTCGTCCTCGCCGTCGACTCTCTAGGACGCTTGTTTCGCCGCGCCACTGAGCTTGGTGTGCTACGCCAGCTCCACCCTCGGCGCATGCTGCCATCGATATCGCTTTATGCGGACGACGTGATCATGTTCTGCCACCCGATCCAGGACGAGATTGAGGTCGTCAAAGCCATGCTCGACCTCTTTGGACACGCATCTGGCCTTGGCGTCAACTACGGAAAGAGCACCGCCACGCTCATTCGCTGCGCCCCGGAGGAAGTACAAGCCGCCATCGACCTACTCACGTGCCCGGTGGTCGAGATGCCCATCACCTACCTGGGAATCCCTTTGACCATCCGTAAGCCTACGAGCGCCCAGATGCAGCCAATGGTAGACCGGGTTGCGGCTAGACTGCCCAGTTGGAAGGCCAATCTCATGGACAAGGCTGGGTGCCTCACCATGGTCAAATCAGTCCTGGGAGCCATCCCCATCCACCAGCTGCTCGTCCTCGCGCCGTCCAAGAAGACCCTCAGGTTAATCGTCAAGATCGAGCGCGGTTTCCTGTGGGCGGGGAGGGCTGCAGCCAATGGCGGACATTGCCATGTCAACTGGCAGCGTGTTGCCCGACCTATTCCCCTTGGTGGCTTGGGTGTCCACGATCTGGAGCAGACGAGCATGGCTCTTCGCCTACGCTGGATGTGGTTCAGCCAGACCGACGTTCGCCGGGCCTGGCATGGCCTGGATCTCCAGTTTACGGACCAGGAGCGGGCCTTGTTCTTCGCATCCACGACGATGATACTTGGCGACGGCCACACCGCTAAGTTTTGGGACGACCGATGGCTTGATGGACAGTCAGTCAAGGAAATCGCACCATCGCTCCACGCGTGCATCCCTAAGCGTCGCCGCAAATCACGCACGGTTGCGGACGGGCTGCATGACAACAGATGGGCGAGGGACATCCATGGCACGCTTGGCATCCAGGAAATTGGCGAATATCTGCAGCTTTGGTAGAGGGTCGAGGGAACGCTCCTTAGCCAGGACCCTGATCACCTGCGCTGGAAGTGGACTGGGTCCGGAATCTACTCCGCCAAATCCGCCTACCTCGCCACTTTCCAAGGAGCGATAGCATGCCCGGCCGCCAAGCACATCTGTTGGACTTGGGCTCCACAGAAGGTCAAACTCTTCCTTTGGTTGGCCCTGCAAGATCGTTGTTGGACTGCCGAGCGGCTTGCTAGACGTGGCCTACCCCACCATCCCCGATGCCTACTCTGCGACCAGCTTCCTGAGACCATGCACCATCTCCTGATCGACTGCCCCTTTGTCAAGCAAGTTTGGCACGAGGCGCTCGCTTGGATGAGGATGCCCTGCGAGACTCGGACTCGCCTCCCCGACCGATTGGATCACCACCACCAGGCCGGCCCTCCCGAAACCCCTCCGCAAGGGTTTTGCTTCGGCCGCTTTGCTGATCCCTTGGATGCTCTGGAAACACAGGAACGATTGTGTCTTCAACAGAGCTCGACCGTCGACGCAGGCTCTTCTTTCCATGATCAAGGAGGAAGCTACCGATTGGGCTAGGGCAGGGGCGCTCGGCCTACGGGCTGTGCTGCCGGCTAGTTGGGATGTGCACTAGGCATTTTTCGCTTGTCTTTTTGCTATCCCTAGGGGCTTGTAACCTAAACTCTCTCTTTTCAATGATATGAAGCGCAAAGGTCCTTTGCGTTTTCTCGAGAGAAAAAAAACAGCTAATGTGATACTCCATCTACTGGACAACTCGAAGTCACCCAACAGCAGTACAGCTGCAAGAGGTCATGTGTTCTAAACTCTGACATATGGGTGGCATGTTTTTGTATTGCAAATTTATACATGGAATGCTGATTTTTTTGTACATACTTAGCTGTGGTCAAAACTTAGGATATGATGAAATTAAGGTGAAACATATGTCGTAATCTACTGCCTGTGCTATGAGAGTGTCAAGCAAGAGTTACTTTGTATTTCGGAATCTTTGTTTTCCTTCAGAGTTCACTAAGGATGCTTCAAATCTTTTCTCTTTTTCTTTTCTTTTCTTAAATCTTTTGTAGGAGAGATTGACTGGAGAAATATGGCTTTCCAGGGAGACAGGGACCAACAAGTACACTGAGATTCTCAAGCATGGCACTCATTACGACAAGTATATGTGAGTTAAATCCCACGCTGCTATGCGCTTGACATTACTTTCTCCGGTAAATTTTGGATTTTGATACACGCTTTCAGTCTGGATGTTCAAAATCATGTTTCGGATATAGAATTGGAAAAGCTAACGTCTGTCTTTGTTCGTTTGGTTAAATGCCAATCAAGATTCTTCCAGAAGCGACACTTGAGTGCGCATTATCATATTAGAAGATGAGTTGCTGCCTGCAGATTTTGAAGCAAGTTTGTCCATAGCTGTTAAATATTGTGGTACACATAATAATCTGAAATCTGCAAATACAATGGCTTAACTTACAGGTCAATTTCATGGTGATATGTAGCATCATTATTTATTTTAAATATTTTATTCTGTTGACATTTTATTATGCGAAGGGTTACATTAGTATTTAATTTTCAGGTGCGTTCTTTTAGCCACAAAATTTCACTGAATTTTACAAAGGTTTCTCCTTTCAAATTCCCAATACAAACCTACTGAACACATCGGCAATTGGCGCTGCCAATCCGACAACTACTGAACATATAAAACATATCTACTGAAGCAGGGCTACAGTAGTATCTATATTTCAGGTGCGTTTTTTGGCTACAAAATTTTATATGACAATCTTGATTGGAAATATAATAAAATAGCGTACTCACAATGGTTTTACTGAATTTTACAAAGATTTCTCTTTTCGAATTTATAATACAGACCTACTGAACACATTAGCAGATTGGACTGCCAATCCGACAACTACTCGACACATTGACAGATTGGACTGCCAATCCGACAACTACTGAACATAGACAACATAGTGGTTGAAATCTGCCAATACAATGGCTTATTTACAGGTCAATTTCATGTTGATATGTAGCATCATTATTGTTTTTTAAATATTTTATTCTGTTCACATTTTATTATGCTAAGTGCTACAGTAGTATTACTTAGCCGCAAAATTTATATGACAATCTTGATTGGAAATATAAAATAACGTACTCACAATGGCTTTACTGAATTTTACAAAGGTTTCTCTTTTCTAATTTGCAATAGACCTACTGAACACATTGGCAGATGGGGCTGCCAATCCGACAACTACTGAACATACACAACATAGTGGCTGAAGCACGTATGCCCAAATGTCTCATATGTTTCTGCAGCTTACATACTGATTACACTTGACAATATGCTTGCAACGATTTGTTTTACATGACCGTGGTGAAGATGTTTAAGCATGTTTTCTGGTCTGATACTAGAGTAAATGAGATATGTGGTGACCTAAAAATAAGAGAAATCTAAAGCTCTGAAGCCATGTGAAGCTTTTTATTTTCCAAATTGTGCATATGTACATCCGCTTGTGATTATAGGCTTGCTATTTCGGAACAAAGAACGATTTTATGATAACGTACATCTCTAAATTTGCTGGTTTATTGTCTTTCATATATACATCTTTGTTTTTATAAATTTGCTGGTTTATTGTCTTCATATATAAATCTTTGCTTTTATAAATTTTCTGGTTTACTAAGCTGACAGCCGACTAATGATACCGACAACAAGGTTACCACCTAAAGTCGCCAAGGAGGACTACCCTATTTTCTTCAAGCTTTGAGGATGCATGCTGGTCAGCGAGTGCCTCAGTTCCTGGACAACGCCCTCACTATGGATTAGTTGATATATGTATTTACATGTACATGATTATGTTAATTGAGACGTGCGTTGCACGTGCACGCTTACTAGTCATTCAAAAGAACAAACGACAGGGTGTTTCTACACCCGGGTGCATATGCACCCTTTATTTGAAACGCATATTAAATATATTTAAAAATGTTAGAAAAATACAAATAAAAATTCTTTGTGTATACCTTGACATGTTACATGCTTACAAAGTTGTTTCAGCAAAAACCGATATGTTTCATGCCTTGTGCAAAAAAGACAAATCTTAGGTGCTAAAATAGTCTATTCTTTGAGGCATTATTTGCCTTTTTTACACAGGGTACAAAAAATGTTGGTTTTAGGTGAAAATTTACGTGCACACATAGAACATGTCCCTCTACATGCTAAATTTTTTTCCTAAATTTTTTACGGTTTGGAAATATGTTTTATACATACCGGGTGCATATGCACCCGAGATCAGATTTGATTTTCCGACAAACAAAGGCAAACAATACCTTTGTAAGTATTGTGCCGAATGCATTGGTGCGTCCTCGGGATGGGGAAGGAAGGACGCCACCGCCGGTTCCAACACTGCTACGATGTGAGAGCTTGTGCGGAGATCAGCTCGGGCTCCTCCATCTCCATGTACGTGCCACACACGACAACAACGGATCGAACAGTGGCGATTGTGTGCGGCCCCAACCCAAGGCCACACACCATCTCCGACGGATTGACCGGGGCGGCAGGATTGGAGACGGTCGGCCATTGCATGGGGTCTCAGAAGTCAATCATGGCAGAGCTTTTGCAGGTGGGGAATCTTACTCTGTTTTTATGCGCTAGAAATTAGTGAATCGGGATGGATTTAGACAGGAACCTCTTTCTTTTTCTTTTTATTAGGAACATATTTCCGGTAGATCAGATATCCAATCCATTCCCTCCGCTACTTTTCTTTTGCCTAAACGCCTGGTTGGAGTTTCCAGTGAACGACATGGCAGCTCGATTTAGGCGGCGGCAGCCTCCGACAAGCAAGTCAGAGTGAGGCAGGAGGTATGCGGAGACTACAGGGTGTGGGCTATGACGCTGACAGTGCAGTGCAAGCAGGGGAGCTTTGGGTGGGCAGCGGGATGGGGAAACTATATTCGATACGGTTGAGTCTATAAACCGTTTTAGGGATCAGATAGTTGCCACTTAAAGGAGCAAAATCTATTTGTTATCCCTCTAGGGCATCCGCTGGAGATGCTTTTGATGGAGAAGTGACCCCTGGAAAGGAACCTGCATCGCCAGTGCATTGTAGAATGACCCATTTTTTCAAGATTTTTACACCATACCAAGATGGGCATTTTGTTCACCTCCTACAGCTGCACGATGGCACCAGATTGCTTGTTAATAAAGTTGCATCAGTTTTTCTAAAAACACATTGATTGGGGTTGAAACCTGTATTGGTTCAGATTTCAGCATTTATCCCAAGAAATTGGAACCAGAAGCTGAACCAGAAAATTGGCTGTACCAAACTCAAATCAAAGCCACCTTTAATACAGATTTGCTCAACTTAAAATACTGAACGACAACATATCCAACTTTTGTCCATACAAGCTACATTATGTACTATTATGCATTGTCGTTACGCTAATACAACATAACACACTTCAAACATATAGAACTTGGACAGCCAACTCGCCCAGACACGAGTCAAGTCAGATTCCTCTTAGCACCACCTGATAAGGGACCAGGTAACAGTGACCTCAATCTCACAGGAACTAACATTAAGTGTACCTTTGAGTTTACCACGTTGCTGAGGTGTAAAATACAGACCGTCTTCTAATAGTTGACCATCAAGACCAGACGCACTGACAGAAACTTCCAGATGCTCTCCATCTTTAATTTCAGCACAAACAACATGGCGGTGAAGCTTGACCTCACCATCATCAGCAAGAGGCAGCTTAAAATTATCACCGATATAAACAAGCCCAATTGGCATGTCATTTATACTGGCAGTTCTTGCAGCAAAAGATCCTCTGAAACCATCTGGCCATGACCCATTGATGACTTTCATACTGACTGAGGCCTCTACTGACCTCATGATGTGGCCAAATGTCAACTCCAGTGTGCTGATATTGCTGGTGTAGACACATTTGAAGATGGATGAATCAAGCGGATGAATATTCCTGAACGAACTAGCTACGAAGATTAGCTCTTGATCCTCAGATTGCCCAGTTCCCTTCACTCTGAGGTCAACCTCAAAGTACACGGGATCAACCAGCACAACAGCTCGTGCAGGACCAGTCAGTGCTAGGTATGGAAACTGCATGCAAAATTAATCAAGTAAATACTAGTGTCTTAAAACCCTTGACAGAACTAAAGTGGAACACAAGAAGTAACTTAGATTCTGATAAATTAAGTGTCCATCGATATGTGATCAAGTCATAAGGGGAACATAATTATAGAATAACTCAAATCGACATCTGTGGCTTGAAAAAAGTACTTTCAAAACAAGGCTAAAACCTTTTAAAGCAAATTTACAAGAGACACAACAGTCAGATACAAAAATCAGATCCAAGGGATCCAATAGCCTCAAAAGTCAACTTAAGGAGCATTCTTGGAGTAAAGGGCCTGGACTTATCAAGAAAGGAGTCAAGAATCAGGTAACCAAGTTGACATTGAAAAAGAATGGAGACTTCACCCAGATAAGAACTTCCAGACTAGAAGACGTAGACACAGGTTATGAAATCACAACCTTAAGAGGGAATTCAGAATCATAAGGTTGACTGCCATCTGATCTCCTGGTTGTATACTTTTATTATGCCATTTACTTTCAGAAATTGATAATTTCCTTAGAAGTATGTCTTACATGTACTTCTCCAACTGAGATTATCCACTTATGGATGTGGCTTTGAATCATATTTGGTTACCAAATTTTTATTTTTGTTCCATGTGCATATGTACTGGCCATATAAGTGAAAAAATTATAGTTGGATACACTTAACCGTAAACCTCTACACTCTCCCATCTAAACAGATCATGATTTAAGTTGAGCCAACCAAATCTTCGTTCTAACTGCACAGTTAACATAACTGCAAATTAATCAAATCCCATAATGAGTAAAATTCAGGTTTATTATGAGTTCTATTTTAACTTGGAAATACCAGCTCAAGGTGATTTAGTTAGTATTTGAATTACTGATGATGGCAAGCACATATGATGTTCATAGCTCAGATATGAGCTATTGTTACTATTCATTCCAGTCCAATCGCTAGAGTTGTTCCTACCGTAAAATTTCCTTGTAGACTTTACAGGAGCTAAGATGTTCATTGAAACAAGCCTAACTGAGAGGTTGCATCAGGAATTAGTTTATACCATGCATTTTCGAAAGTGTTTAATCACAGTTTTGTTCTTAAGAAACTAGTCTACGCATGAAATTTGTACCTTGTATTTTGCAAGCTAATATGTCTGGGTTGCTATATGGATTACTACTAGCCATTATAGTTAAAGCCCAAAAGGTATTCAAACTCAAATCAACAACAATACTATCAGTTAAGTATGAAGACTCAGCTGAAGACCAGACCAAACAGTAATAATTATCGAAGTACAGACAAGGGGTTAGAGGCAACGATACGAACCCCCTCACTGATGATCTGGCAGTTATCCCTTTCGCGCTCGAAGATCATATTGCGCTTGTAATCCACCATATCACGTGCGGCGACAAAACCATACACTTGCAGTGGCCACTTTAAACCTGAGATCTCTGAGATTTTGACTTCGAAGAACTGCAGAGTGTCGATGGGGCCGGCGGGCACCTCTGGGGAATCAACATCCGCATAACGCACGCTGCGGATAGTCGCTGCATCACATGTAGTTATTCATGTGAGATTTCGATTGGGACTCGATGCACCAATTTTTGGTATCTAGCTACCTCCTCCATCCATAGGATAAGAATATTATTAGACAGATATCCATCTAATAAGAAGAAGAAAGTTAAGAAACACAATTCGTAGAGTACTTACTTTTTTCATCCATGGATTTGATCAGATCGCCCCATGTTTGCATCCACATGCCGTTGAACTCGCTGCGATCTTCCTCGAAGACAGGACTTGTCAACTTGTATTCTGGCGCCGGGCGCCGCGTTACCTTCACTGTGCTGTCCATCATCTTCCTCACAATCGGTTCATCCAGCTTCTTTTTCGTCGCAGGTACCCTTTTCTTCGACTTGCGCTCTTGATGTGTCACCCCCTTCCCAGCTGCCGTGTCCTTGATTGTCGCCTCCGCATCCATCTGCACCTTGGATTTCCCCTTCCTCGAATCCATCTCAATCTCACTATGGCACGCACCTCGGGTAGTTTTCGCAACCCTCGCCGCCGCTTTTTTCTGCGAGGAAACCCTAGCGTCCCTCTCCTCTCGTATCCTCGGGCTCGGGGCGGGCGGTTGGATAGCCTAAATAGCCAGGGCAGGCCGGCGACCCCCATCGGGTTGGGCTCATCCTCGGCCCAGCCACGCTTCGGACAAAGGATTCGTTACCTAAAAAATACTAGTATAAATATTGACTTGTAATCTATATATACTAGTTTTTTTTTAGAACAATCTATATATATTAGTTGAATGCCCGTGCGTTGCTACGGAAATTAAAAAGCTCTGCATTGGCATAAAAAAATTTATCACATTTTTAAATACTTGTCTCGTCTACTTATTGTAGTTCCATGTTTGTGCAAATAAGATGTTATCTCAAAATATATACAAACCAAATAAACTAATCAAAAGATGGTGATAAGTTAGTCTACTACGTATAATGGAATGTATTATAACCGTCGAAATTAATTTATAGGCCTTGAGGAGGCAATTTTCGATAGGGAAAAACCACCGCAAACTCTAATCTTATAAATATGAATATATGAAGAAAAGTGGGTTTTAGTTTTAAAGTATTCAAGGCACTTTTTCCTTGTTTGATCGCAAAGAACATGCATAGATGTTCTATTTGAACCAGATAACATCTGGGACGCCTTTTTGAGAATGCCTAGCACGTGAAAAAAATGAAATCTTTGGTAAAAATAATCAGATGTTGGTTCAGTGGTGATATATGCTAAAAAGTCGTCTTAGTTTTAAAATAATTGATGCAACATTTCCTAATTGGCATGTGCTTCAGTGGCCCGCGCCCTCTGAAACTCACCTCTGCTTAGAACAAAAAGAAGACCGAGATTTGCCGATACCTCTTCGCTGTGGATGGTGTGTTTGCTGAGATTTGTTGTTACCCCTCTGAGTTACACGAGTTTGGTTTTGCATGGACCACTGAAGCAGGTCTCTTCCTAATCTTATATTTGCATACATGCATTTAGGAGGTTGACGTGGGCATTATCCTTCGGGTAACCACTATTGCTCTACCCTATACGGCCCAGGTGGAGGCCCATGAAGGTACTCGAAGACAAGATGGGCCACTAGAAAGGTGCGGCGAAAGATTACTTGAAGTACAAGACGCGGAAAGAGCCGAAGAAGGAAAGATTAGAGATAGATCTATTGTAAACCTACCCGTACTCGACTAAACCTCTCGGGACCTGGCCACCTATATAAAGGCCAGGAGAGGGGCTATCGAGGACAGGACCAATCTTAGCGATCTTAGCCAACGGAAGCTTAGAACTAGGTTACCCTAGCGATTAGCTATCTCGACGAGATCACAGCCGAACTATTCGGCACCCCATTGTAACACCGTTTTCATCATAATCAAGAACAAACAAGCAGGACGTAAGGGTTTTACCTCATCGAGGGCCCCGAACCTGGGTAAATCGCTCCCCCGTTTGTCTGTGTACCGATGTCTCGTATCTGCTTGCGGGATTCCATCAACCCTAAGTCCCAATCGGAGGACATTGTCGAGGAACACCCCCGACAATTGGCGCCGTCTGTGGGAAACCTGCAGGCACCAGATCAGTCATCGGCAGATCTGATCATGTCATCGACATCTTCATCGGCACCGCCATCACCAACTCTGGGAGGTCCGATCCGATTCGGCTCCTACGAGTTCACCCCGCATAGCGATTCTTCTCGCTCGAACTTCTCAGATCTGCAAGGAAACATGGAGATGACCATCGGCACAGTCCACTACAACGTCAACACGGAGGGAATCCTCCAGCTGCTAGAGTCGCCCACCTCCGGATCAATGAGTCCTAGCGCGTCGTCATCGCTCGACCTATTGGCTGGCCTGACAGAGTGGATGAGCTCGCCCGCGCCTTTGACCCCCCGTTCAGCGTCATCAATGTCGGTGGGATCCGACGAACCCATGTCTTCAGAACTAACCTCCTACTACTGCTCGAACTACGACGCCAGGCACGGTTTGGGATCAAGCGACACACCGTTCATCTGCAATGCCCGATACTCGTCAGGAGAAGACAGCGTCGGCAGCATTGCCCAGAGAACCACCCGAAGAACAGCACACCATCAGGTCTACGTCGCCAACAACACAGGAAATACAAGGCACGGAGGAGACGGGGACCGCACGCCTCGTTCCGGCAGGAGGGCGAGCTTCGAAAATAGCGCTAGCAATCGTGACAGTGACTATACCATCGCGGATGAAGAGTGGGCTGCAGCCAGAACAGCCGTACTCAATAACACCCCGCTCCCCGCAGGAACCTCGGTTGGAACCCTAAACGCATACCGCTCTATACTAGAGAAGAACCGGGAGCACCTGTCGAGAGAGCAAGCTACCCTCGAGAGACGACTATCCGCGGCAGAACGATCCAGCGAGCGGTGGAGAGCCTCCCAAGGAAGCGCTCCCCGAAGTGCTCTTGGGGCGGGAAAACATCGATCAAGGATATCCAGGCTCTCAGAAGACGACGCCAGAGAAATAACGTCGAATCTAACCAAGTCTTTCATGACCACGGATACTGCAGGCATGCCACGGCCGAAGAACATTGCGGGAGCAACGGCTAATCTCGCCGCGTACCTCATCAACCAACGCCCCGAAGGATCCATGGCGCAAGCTCATCGCGGTGCCCTAGAAAGTCTCGCCATATTGGGAAACAATCTAGTCCCGCAGAAGGAGAAAACCACGGCGCAGGCCAGTGGCTCGAAACATCGGGCGAGAGATGCCCGGGATGAAATCACCCAGAGCCGAATCGATAAAGCAAGGCGACGACGCGCCGCCAGGAAGGATGACGACAGCGACTCCTCAGACAAGGATCAAGAGTACGATGGTGAACTAAGGGGAGCCGATTGCTTGAGCTACAAAATCCGCGAGTCGATGCCACCCAAGAAATTCAAGCCTACTCCCACCGACGCTGCCAAGTATGATGGGCAGCAGGAACCAAGATCCTGGATAGACGATTACCTGTAGACTGTGATTCTGCATAAAGGGAACCAGATAGCAGCAATGCAGTGCTTGCAGCTCTACTTAAAGGACTCAGCGCGAGCTTGGTTAAGGGGGCTGCCGAAAGGTTCCATCAAATCATGGGACGACTTGGTGGATGCCTTCGTTGCTAACTTCCAGGCAACGTACAAAAGACCCGTCGGGATTGAGGAGCTACGCGGCTGCCAGCAGAAGCAGAAGGAATCGATGCGCTCTTACATAGGGAGGTTCACCAAACTCCTAAATGTTGCCGAAGATGTATCTGTAGACAGAGCAATCGACGCTTTCAGCGATGGCGTCCGACGCGAAAGTTACATAGAGGAACTTGGACGCAAAAAGCCAAAAACCATCACCAAACTGATGGAAATCGCCAACAGTTGGGCTGATGGCGAGGACAACGTGCGAAGACCACGACAGCGCAGTGACGACGAAGACGATGACCAGCCAAAACACGACTCGGGCAGTCGAAGGGATCGGAACAAAAGGAGGAAAAATCGCAACTACGACGACAACAATCTGGTAGCCGCAGGATACTCCGATCGACATGATGATCGGTATGATGAAAGAAGAGACGATCGACAAGATGGCAACCGGAACAACTCTGGAAACCGCGGCAATTATAAGCCACGGCAACAGAGGGCTCCCGAGTTACCCTATGCTGAACAGATCAACGCCCCATGTTACTTGCACTCGTATGTCGACTCCAAGGACGGCAAAACGAAGTCAAGCCACCTTCTCAGGGATTGTCGACAGTTCCTCGACATGCATAAACTCATCCAGCAGTCAGGACAGCAACCGCTACCACCTCCTCCTCCACCTCCACCACAGCACCAAGTCCAGCAGGCCCAACCTCATCAACCCAACGAGGCGTTCCCACCACCACGTGGGCAGATGAGTATGATCCACAAAACGGGTGTCTCGAGGAGAGAGATGAAGAAGCTCACCCGAGAAATTAATCTGGCCGAAAGCATCATGGCAAACATCCCTGAGTACGTCGAGTGGTCCTCTCAGAACATTACGTTCAGTCGAGCAGATCACCCGATGACCATACCGAAACCGGGACACGCTGCCCTGGTAGTTGAGGCACAGATAGGGGGATTCAAGATGAGCAAAGTCTTTATGGATGGTGGGAGCGGGTTAAACCTGATTTTCGTCGACACAATCAAAAGTATGGGGATCACCATGGGAATGCTGGAAGAAACAGATACCTGCTTTCACGGGATTCTGCCGACTGAACCAGGTTACTCTCTTGGAAGAATTTACCTGAACGTTGTCTTCGGCAGATCCGACAATTTCAGGAAGGAGAAGATCGAGTTTGAGGTAGTGAACTGGGAGTCACAGTATCATGCTATACTCGGGAGACCAGCCTACGCCAAGTTCATGGCCGTACCGCACTATGCATATCTCAAGCTGAAGATGCCTGGCAACAAAGGGACAAACATCACAGTCCATGGAAGTTTCTCGCGCTCAGATAGTTGCGACCGCGATTTCCAGAGGATCGCTGCGAAGTTTGGGAGCAAGCAAGAAATTATTAAGCCTCCACCTAAGTTGTTGTTGCGTGAAATCAAGGAAGAAAAGGATGACAGGGGAAGCAAAAAGAAGCCAGCCGACCTTGCCCTTAAAACCTCGACGAGCGAAGCCTCGACAGCGAGAGCTTTGGCAGCAAAAGCTTCGGCAGTCAAAGGTTCGGCAGTTGATGACGCAGAAGGCATAGAAAACAGCAAGACGCTGGCAGTCACAACTCAAACCCCTGGTGAAATCAACAACGTCGCGCCTACCCCTAACGTGGTGAAGAAGCCAGAAGAAGAGAAGAATCCCTTCCTTGCTTAAGCAGTTTATCAGCATTTATTTTGTTTTTCCTTTAGTATAAACAGGGCTCTCCCTTTCGCCCTCTAGCATCGTGCTTACCTTATCAATAAGAACTTAAACTTCGATTCTTTGTTAAAGCATTGCAGTGACTACAAACTTCTAAGCCCCATCACTATGCAAACATAGTACAGGGCGGAAGATCGTGCCCCAGAAAGCCTCTACGAGCGCTAGAAAGACGTTCACCCTTCCCTCTGCTATAGATGCCTCTACGAGTGCCGTAAATAGCAAAGAGTCTGGAAATACACATAAACAACAACCCACGTTCGATATTTCACTTATGGAAATATGAAGGAACAACGGGCTCATCGACAGAATCACTACACCCGAAATATTCGGGAGTGTCTGTCGAAATTTACAACGGTTGAAAGCAAAGTTGCGCACACAACAGGTTTAGCAAGACCTGCAACACGAGCTGATCACTCACATGATTTGCTAAACCAACCAACATACATACATTCAAAAACGAGCAACCAAGATTCGCTCAAAATTGAAACTTGCCAACGACAATAACATGGTAAAAATACATATGCATGTATCTACCAAATGAAAAGGCGTCATCCACACGCTTGGATAAAATTGTCAAACTATTTACAAACAGTTATTAAAACCCTGAGATCACCCTTGTGGAGTTTCTTTTTCTTCAGGTACCTTCGAATCTCTCTCGAGTCTGTCGACAATTATGTTCGCGGGCAACAACACCTTCGGGTACAATGCTTCCAACTGTCCAGTAACGTTGGCAATCGAGAGTAAACCTGCTGAAGGATAACGGGCAAGTACAAGAGCAAGCGTAAACTTGGCTCCTGCAAAAACTTGCGCACGCACCAAGTCCCGGATCTTCCTGGCGTTACCAAACTCCGACATTAACGCAAGAAGCGTGGGGGGAGCTGCGTTCAAAGGAAACATCGTCTTCCAAAGCACCCTCATAGCTCTATAGCATTTGTCGAAGAAGTGGTGGACCTGTTGAACTCGATCCTGAAACCGTGCGACAGCCGATGCCTTCGAGTGTTCTCGCCAGAAAATTTCTTCGGCTGAGGATAACTCGACCAAGGCATTCACACGATCGTGAATCCGTTTGCTCTCTTCCGCATGATTCAGAGCTATGACTGATAAGGAAGCAAAAAAGGATCAGAGAAAATGCTATCAACCGAAGGATAAAGAGATTAAAGGACTCACAGTTCAAGCTCTCGGTAGCCTTATGTAGCTCAGTAAGCGCATACCGCTCCACGTCGGCTGCAGTCTCGCTCTTCTTGTTGATAATCGTGGCCAGGGCATAAGTGCTGCACAGGTCTTTCTCCATCTGGGCAATCCGATCCTTCATCTGTTGGATCCGATCGTTTTCGGGAACGACACCAGAGGAGTCATCAACAAACGAGGGCACTAGGAAAACCTGCAGGCAACAGTGTTGAAGAGGATAGTATGGTCAAATTAAAACATTCAGCAAAACTCCCATCGGGAGAGGTATAAGCAATCCCTATCAGGAGAAGCACAAGTGAAGATATTACGATAAAAACATACTGGCAACATTGTCGGCATAGTATTCATTACAAACTTAAAGTTCTCATAGCAGAATAATGTTCCATGCTAGCCCAAGGGCAAAAATGTTACAACAATCAAGGAGCCTGAGTCTGGGTCGACAGGCTAGGGCCAACCGATGTTTTTCTCGAGACTAAATCAAGGAGCTGACGAGCACAAGTACGGGCAGACGCCGTAAAAGTGCTCAGATCAATAGATTGCCCATCTTTTCCTTTCGGCAGCTCCTTAGTCATTTCTTCAATGTCAGCCTTAAAGCCGTAACCCATCATAAGTTGGAAGGCAATAAGGGCGCCATAGGTACGCGAGGTACGCTTGAATACCTCAATGACCTCCTTGGTGTCGATTGCGAAAGCATCGATTAGCTGCCCCAGAGTCTTCTCCTGCGTAGCCTTGGGGAATATCATCGAGTGCATCCGCGCCAGAGCACCCTTTCCTTTGTCAAGGAGCCCCCGGGAGAGTTGGTGAGCGGCGAGAACCGTCGACACACCGTTTGCCGGAGAATTGCTCGGAACTTTGTCCAAGGCAGTAGCAGGGATGTCGGCAGCTTCTACAAGTAGTCAAAAAGAAGTCATTGACGAAGAAGCAGACCCATAAAAAAGATCTACATGGGACGCATGAACTTACCAAGCAAGGCCAAGGCAGATTGCCGGAGGAGTTCATCTTTTTCTGTCGTCCGAGCTTCCTCCTCCTTCAGCCGCTCCTTCAGCTTCTTTAGCTCTTCTTTCAGGGAGTCGACCTCCTGGTGAGCTATGGCGGCCTTTTTGATGGCACTGTCCAACTTTGAAGAGGAAGACTTGGCCTCCTCCTGCAGCCGGATTTTGTCCGCCTCTAGAGAGGTGAATTGAGAGGCGAAGGCTTCCAAAGAGGATATCACACCTCGTAGATCCTTGCAAAAAGGAAATGTTTGACAAGGATCGTTAAGCAAAAACATGTTCTGAAAGGTCCTCGTTAGATTCAGCAAAAACTTACAGAAGAAGGAGCTGCAGCAGCAGCAGGAGCATCCTTCCCTTTGGAAAGGGAAGAAGCTGTCGACGCCTGCATCACAGGAGCCGCTTTAAGAGCCGAAGCTTCGGAAGCCGCGGCAGCCGGTGAAACAGCATCAGATTTGGCCCTCTTGGGCGGAGGCTCAGTAAAAGTATCATCGCTACAAGGAAGATTCGATTAATCAAGTTATTTGAAGAATTTGGAAAAAATCAAGAAAGTTGAAAATAATAAGAAGAAAAGCACTTACAAATCAAGGAGGTCATCTTCGTCGGCAAAACCGCCGATTGACCTCTTCATAGGAGAAGCCCTGGTCTCCTCCGCAGCTGCATCAACAAAGGCATTGTGATCAGCGACGTCATTGCGCACCGATCCCTCTCGTGTCGCAAGTATCACCTGGCCGATGGGGGAGATTGGCATGGGCAGTTTCAGAATTTATCGGGTCATCAGGCTCGTTGAATGGGCTTGTGTGCTCAACAGTACGAAAGTCAACAGGCTCTGAAGAGCCTCTTCCTTCGGAAGTGTCATTTGGTAAGATATGTAAATCTTCGGGGGCCGCGAAGGTCTGCCGAAGGGAGAAGTAAATGAGAATAACAGTAATATATGTCGATAGCAGCATAACATGAGTTTGAGGAAGAAAATTACCTCTGGTGGTGGATGATCGGCATCTAAAGGAATATATGGAGATGTCAGTGGAATCGAATCCTCTTGACTGAAGAAAGTGAGGCGACGGACTTCATCGAGCAGTTCTTTTTCTGATAATTCGGCAGCATTAATTCTAGTCTCATCTTTTGGACCTGAGTACAACCACATTGGGCGAACCCTAGCCATGACTGGTTGGACTCGACGTTTCAAAAACACTGCCGCTACTTCTGTGCCGACCATGGTTTGCCCGTCAACCTCCTTGATCCGAAGAAATCTGGCAAACAATTCATCAGCTGCTACTTTTTCGTCGGGAGAGAGAACGTTCTTCTAGGAATTCTTAGGCTTGGCCTCAAGGACGTCGACGAAGCGAGGGAGCTGGCATTCGGGTGACGAAGAATCCTTGATATAGAACCACTTCAATCTCCACCCTTGCACGGACTCTCTCATCGGGAAATTGAAGTAATTGACATCCGAACGAGCTACGAATCCTACTCCTCCGGTGACAAAAGATCCATTGCTACTGCTGTATCTCTTCACATAAAAGATCTTCTTCCACAAACCAAAATGGGGTTCAACGCCCAGATATGCTTCGCAGAGGGTAATGAACACAGCAACGTGAAGGATTGAGTTGGGAGTGAGTTGCCACAGTTGGATTTCGTAAGTTCGCAGGAGATGGAGGAGGAATTCGTGAACAGGAAGGGAAAGGCCTCGGTACAAGAACGACAGGAACATCACGGTAAAGCCAGCAGGAGGGTTAGGTCGAGAAATCGCACCTGGAAAGATTACGTTCCCCTCATCGGAGGAAATCAGTCCCAGGCTTCGGGATCTCTTCTCGTCACGCTTGGTGACGGCCGAGGCTGTCCAATCACCGGGCTTGGCTGCTGAACTTGGTGGCGCCGGCGGCGCCGGAACTGGAGGAGGAGCATTGGGGGCAACCTCCTTCGGAAGAATCGAAGAAGATTTGGCGGCGGCACCGACGCTCGTGGAGCTGGCGGCGGCACTAGGGTTTTTCTTCTTCACCATTGCGAGATCTAGAGAAATTGGAAGACAATGGTGGCGGCGCGAGCAGTTACGAACACGAGAGGAACAAGAACGGCGAAGAAGACGAATAAAGGAGAATGAAAGGGATTTTTTTATCTCTTGGGGAACTTAAGGAAAGTTTCGTATTGTTAAAAGGGCCTTTCTCCAATTAATGATTGCGGAAATCGAGGAGGTGCCTCGTTAACCGTGTAAAGAGGAGCAGGAATCGCTTGAAAACAGGGCTGGCAGGTCGTGTCTTATCAGTCAAAATCAAGGGGACAGAAAAACGTCATCAATGACGTCATGGAGAATAATTGCATACGAAGAGATAAGAAAGGATCGGGTGATCGACTTGAGCCTATGCGCGGATTGCAAGCATCCGCACTTAGGCTCGGGGGCTACTTCCATCGGGAGCGCTGCCGCGCACCCGACAGAATGAAGATTCAAAGGAAATATTTGATTCAAGTCTGCGCTCAGGCGTAGAACGCCTGTACACAGACTCGGGGGCTACTCCCATCGGGAGCGCCGGACGCGCACCCGACAGAACTTTTTTTTTGCACTCCAGGATCATGCCCGGGGACTTGATTCTGTGTAGGGTAACGTTGTTTTGCCATCGGCAGTTAACCAACAAAAGTTGGGCACGTTATTCGGTATCCCTTGCATAAAGAAAATGTATCGGATGACCTACAAAGACTTGTGGGAAAAGCTTCGACAGAAGAAAATGTTCGAGTGGTGCAACTTGAGTCTACGCACGGATTGCGAGCATCCGTACCTAGACTCGGGGGCTACTCCCATCGGGAGCGCTGACGCGCACCCGATAGAAGACAGAGGAAATGCAAGAACGATCAAGGAAAAGAAGTTCGGAAGAAGACATGCTTCAGTATCTACCCGAACTATGTTCGGCTAGACACTCGGGGGCTACTGACGTGGGCATTACCCTTCGGGTAACCACTATTGCTCTACCCTATACGGCCCAGGTGGAGGCCCATGAAGGTACTCGAAGACAAGATGGGCCACTAGGACGGTGCGGCGAAAGATTACTTGAAGTACAAGACACGGAAAGAGCCGAAGAAGGAAAGATTAGAGATAGATCTATTGTAAACCTACTCGTACTCGATTAAACCTCTCGGGACACTGGCCACCTATATAAAGGCCAGGGAGAGGGGCTATCGAGGACACAACCAATCTTAGCGATCTTAGCCAACATGAGCTTAGAACTAGGTTACCCTAGCGATTAGCTATCTCGACGAGATCACGGCCGAACTATTCGGCACCCCATTGTAACACTATTTTCTTCATAATCAAGAACGAGACAAGCGGGACGTAAGGGTTTTACCTCATCGAGGGCCCCGAACCTGGGTAAATCGCTCCCCCGTTTGTCCGCATACCGATGCCTCGTATCGGCTTGCGAGGATTCCATCAACCCTAAGTCCCAATCGGAGGACATTGTCGAGGAACACCCCGGACAATTGGCGCCGTCCGTGGGAAACTCTGCGGGCACCGGATCGGTCATCGGCGAGATCTGATCATGTCGTCGACATCTTCATCGGCCCCGCCATCACCAGCTCTGGGAAGTCCGATCCGATTCGGCTCCTACGAGTTTACCCCGCATAGCGATTCTTCTCGCTCGAACTTCTCAGATCTGCAAGGAAACATGGAGATGACCATCGGCAGCGTCCACTACAATGTCAACGCGGAGGGAATCCTCCAGCTGCTAGAGTCACCCACCTCCGGATCAATGAGTCCTAGTGCGTCGTCATCGTCCGATCTATTGGCTGGCCTGGCAGAGTCGATGGGCTCGCCCGCGCCTTCGACTCCCCGTTCACCGTCCTCAATGTCGGTGGGATCTGACGAACCCATGACTTCAGAACTAACCTCCTACTACTGCTCAAACTGCGACGCCAGGCACGGTTTGGGATCAAGCGACACACCGTTCATCTGCAATGCCCGATACTCGTCAGGAGAAGACAGCGTCGGCAGCATCGTCCGGAGAACCACCCGAAGAACGGCACACCATCAGGTTTACGTCGCCAACAACACAGGAAATACAAGGCACGGAGGAGACGGAGACCGCACGCCTCGTTCCAGCAGAAGGGCGAGCTTCGAAAATAGCGCTAGTAATCGCGACAGCGACTACACCATCGCGGACGAAGAGTGGGCTGCGGCTAGGACAGCCGTGCTCAACAACACCCCGCTCCCTGCAGGAACCTCGGTTGGAACCCTAAATGCATACCGCTCTATACTAGAGAAAAACCGGGAGCACCTGTCGAGAGAGCAAGCCACGCTCGAGAGATGACTATCCGCGGCAGAACGATCCAGCGAGCGGCGGAGAGCTTCACAAGGAAGCGCTCCCCGAAGTTCTCTTGGGGCGGGAAAACATCGATCAAGGATATCCAGGCTCTCAGAAGACGATGCCAGAGAAATAACGTCGAATCTGACCAAATCTTTCATGACCACGGATACTGCAGGCATGCCACGGCCGAAGAACGTTGCGGGAGCAACAGCCAATCTCGCCGCGTACCTCATCAACCAACGCCCCGAAGGATCCATGGCGCAAGCTCATCGCGGTGCCCTAGAAAGCCTCGCCATATTGGGAAACAATCTAGTCCCGTAGAAGGAGAAAACCACGGCACAGGCCAGTGGTTCGAAACATCGGGCGAGAGATGCTCGGGATGAAATCACCCAGAGCCGAATCGATAAAGCAAGACGACGACGCGCCGCAAGGAAGGATGACGACAGCGATTCCTCAGACGAGGATCAAGAGTACGATGGTGAACTAAGGGGAGCCGATTGCTTGAGTTACAAAATCCGCGAGTCGATGCCACCCAAATAATTCAAGCCTACTCCCACTGACGCTGCCAAGTATGACGGGCAGCAGGAACCAAGATCCTGGATAGACGATTACTTGCAGACTGTGATTCTGCACAAAGGGAACCAGATAGCAGCAATGCAGTGCCTACAGCTCTACTTAAAGGACTCGGCACGGGCCTGGTTAAGAGGACTGCCGAAAGGTTCCATCAAGTCATGGGACGACCTGGTAGATGCCTTCGTTGCTAACTTCCAGGCAACATATAAAAGACCTGTCGGGATCGAGGAGTTACGCAACTGCCAGCAAAAGCAGAAGGAGTCGATGCGCTCTTACATAGGGAGGTTTACCAAACTCCTAAACGCTGCCGAAGATGTATCTCGTAGACGAGCAATCGACACTTTCGAGCGATGGCGTCCGGCGCGAAAGTTACATAGAAGAACTTGGACGCAAAAAGCCAAAAACCATCACCAAGCTGATGGAAATCGCCAACAGTTGGGCTGATGGCGAGGACAACGTGCGAAGACCACGACAGCGCAGTGATGACGAAGACGATGACCAGCCAAAACACGACTCGGGCAGCCGAAGGGATCGGAACAAAAGGAGGAAAAATCGCAACTACGACGACAACAATCTGGTAGCCGCAGGATACTCCAACCGACATGATGATCGGTATGATGAAAGAAGAGATGATTGACAAGATGGCAACCGAAACAACTCTGGAAACCGCGGCAATTATAAACCATGGCAACAGAGGGCTCCCGAGTTACCCTATGCTGAACAGATCAACGCCCCCTGTTACTTGCACTCGTATGTCGACTCCAAGGACGGCAAAACGAAGTCAAGTCACCTTCTCAGGGATTGTCGACAGTTCCTTGACATGCATAAACTCATCCAGCAGTCAGGACAGCAACCGTTACCACCTCCTCCTCCACCTCCACCACAGCACCAAGTCCAGCAGGCCCAACCTCATCAACCCAACGAGACATTCCCACCACCACGTGGGCAGATGAGCATGATCCACAAGACAGGCGTCTCGAGAAGAGAGATGAAGAAGCTCACTCGAGAAATTAATCTGGCCGAAAGCATCATGGCAAACATCCCTGAGTATGTCGAGTGGTCCTCTCAGAACATTACGTTCAGTCGAGCAGACCACCCGATGACCATACCAAAACCAGGACATGCTGCCCTGGTAGTTGAGGCACAGATAGGGGGATTCAAGATGAGCAAAGTCTTTATGGATGGGGGAGTGGGTTAAACCTGATTTTCGTCGACACGATTAAGAGTATGGGGATCACCATGGGAATGCTGGAAGAGACAGACACCTGCTTCCATGGGATTTTGCCAAGCTGAACCGAGGTTATTCCCTTGGAAGAATTTATCCGAACGTTGTCTTCGGCGGATCCAGACAATTTCAGGAAGGAAAAGATCGAGTTTGAGGTAGTGAGCTGGGAGTCACAGTATCACGCCATACTCGGAGACCAGCCTACGCCAAGTTCATGGCCGTGCCGCACTATGCTTATCTCAAGCTGAAGATGCCTGGCAACAAAGGGACAAACATCACAGTCCATGGAAGTTTTTCGCGCTCCGACAGTTGCGACCGCGATTTCCAGAGGATCGCGGCGAAGTTTGGGAGCAAGCAAGAATTTATTAAGCCTCCACCTAAGTTGTTGCTGCGTGAAATCAAGGAAGAAAAGGATGACAGGGGAAGCAAAAAAGAAGCCAGCCGACCTTGC
This sequence comes from Lolium rigidum, assembly GCF_022539505.1. NCBI lineage: Eukaryota > Viridiplantae > Streptophyta > Magnoliopsida > Poales > Poaceae > Lolium > Lolium rigidum. Next base: position 395,022,498 of record NC_061510.1, on the reverse strand, counting down.
TCTTAAAGCCTCGACAGCAGAAGCCTCAGCAGCAGGAGCTTTGGCAACAAAAGCTTCGGCAGTCTGTTACCCTCCAAAACCCCCCGACGGGCGTTGGTTAAGCAACACGAAGAGCCGGGAAGCTCCCAGGGCCGCTTAGTGGATCCCTGGCACCTCGCGTCGTCCCGCAAATCTTCTGGCCAACGTCTCGGCAGTTGCTAGGGCGTGCCACCCGACCTAGACCCGATCGGGAAGGTGTTAGTGCTTCGATTGTTCCTGCATGGTAGACACGTAAACATTAAATACGAGCCCTATCGGCTCTCGGGTTTCCTCGTGGATCGGCTCAAGGAGCCGATCGCCCCATGTTTCACGTTGGATTTACAATGGCATGGGGATCCTGCTTGATCAGGACAAAGCTAAAACGATCCACGACAGTTTAGGGTTTTCACCGCATAATCGGAACGTCCTAAGTGCGATCGGGCCTAGCAGCTACGAGAGACGATGCAAACTACCCCTACGAGAGGCCTAAAAACCAACATAACGTTGATCCCCGGAACATCCCTCGCAGGGACGGTAAACAGCATCTAACGCACCACCGGATCCTCCGACCCCACATAAGGCCTAACTATGCAGATATTAAACTAATCCTTGCGGGGCAAGGAGCAACTATAACGGATCGGATCTACTAAGTTACGAACAAGCAAGATGCTGCCCTTACGTCTGGATAGACGTAAGGGCAGCTAGGTGCCTAGGGACGGCACACGCCACGCGGATATGCACGTGAAAGCATCAATGCAAGCCCCTAAACACCTAAGGATAAATAGTACCGCTCGCCATCAACAAGGCTTCAGCACGAGCGGTACAAGGTTGACGAATAAACGTAGTGCTGCCTAGATCGCTAGATGCGATCTAGGCAAGCATGGTGCTTACCCAGGAGAAACCCTCGAAGAGAAGGGGTGGCGATGCGCCGATTTGTGTTGGTTGAACAATGATTGTCCTCCTTTTCCGATAACCCTAGATACATATTTATAGTCCAAGGGACTTTCTAATTGAGCGTGCACCTAACGCGTGCACGGGCCGGACTCTATCTCTTTAATCTAAATACAACACGATCTACTAATTTACAGATACATGGGCAACTTAGCCCAAACTCTCAGCGCAAGGCCGCTTCGAAGATGCTCCACGTGTACGTCCTTCAAGCCCATCTTCACTTACGGCCCATCTCCTGATTTGGCCAAAATCGGGTGGTAACACATGCCCCCCTAGTTTTGATAATGGTAATTGCAAAACCATCTGTCTCCTTCGAAGGGTCATGTCGTGGCAGAACCGTCGCAGTTTTCTTCATGATGACGTCTTGCCTCCTCGCCTTCTCTGCACGACTTGACGGTTCTGGCACCACGTCCTCGGGAACTGCTTAGGCATTAAACCATATATTCCCCCTTTTATTCGGCCACTTCCTGTAGTTCTCTTCCTCATCCTCCTTGCACTAGCACTTCCAAAAAACCCTCCTGCGCCACCATGTCTTCCTCTTCATCGGATCTTTCTGCGCAGTCCTCCCCCTTCCGCGAGCCGACGCCGGAGTGGAACCCGGAGGAAGCCCATGCGGCCAACATCCGCCGCGCCATCGAGGCCGGGGACGAACCAAGCCACGACTTCTCTATCTGGTCGAGAGGACGACCAGTCCACGACCGAGGGGAGAGCGACCTCCGCTTCCTCGCCAATGAGGAAGCGGTGGAGGAAAGCGACGACGACCACCTTCCCTGGGACGGGGCCCCCTCCTCCGAGGAGGAGGAGGAAGAAGATGACAGCTCCTCCGACGAGCCGCCGGCCAAGCGCCACTGCCCTTGGCCCGGGAACCTCAGCGACTTCGACAGTGATGACGACGACGCTGACGAGGAGGACGAAGACGACGAGGGTCCTGCCGGTGGTCGCTACAGCAGCGACGACAAGCCGGCTGGGAGCAGTGCCGACGACGGCGATGATGACGACGACGACGAGGGCAGCAATGGCCCCTAGATAGGACCTTAGCCAGCAGCGATGAGACGGGGCAATGTATCCCCTAGGATCTCCTTTTGAGAGCAATCAGCTCTTTATGTAAGAAATCTAGTTTATCAATGAAGAATTTCCCCAACTCGATTTTGTCGACCTTCTTCATGGTAATTTAGCCGATTGCCCTTCATATTGAGCCTGCCGACTGTCAAATTGGTCGGTGCTTAATGAGCCGATGGCAATGCATCGGACTCTTATGGCAAATTCGAGGTAGTTCCATCCGGACCTCCGCCTCCCGGACGAGCCACAATCGTGCAAATCCCAGATCCTGGAAATGCAGATCCAACTGAACGGAATGTTGGACTTTAGCGGCATCCTCGTCTTCCGGATCCTCTTTGCCTCCAGGAGGTCTTAGGACCATCGTTAGAACAACTCCGCTACTGAAGCTAATACTTTTGCGGAACAGGCATTATTCGCCCACAACTGTCCTTGTAATGCTTCATTTCTTTGTAGCCACAACTGGTCCAGAGCCCATCAACGATCGTTGCTTCCTCCCATCCACTCCAGCAATTCCCTTCTGCAATAATTCACCCTCTCTCGACGAGTTGTGATGCAGAGCAAGCCGATTTCAACCAAATCGGCTCCATAGAACCAGGAACCTTAAGGGCGAGCTGCCCCCCGAGCCTTAGTCAAGGCGAGGATAAAAGCGGACCAGCCGATTGGGCCATCATTGGCTTCCCAACTGTAGTGCCGTGTTAGCTGAATTCCACAGAATTGGCTCTCCAGATCATCGATGTTTCAGAGCGAGCTGCCCCCCCCCCCCGAGCTACTCCAGCTTTTCATTAAAACCAGGCGAGAACGCTTACGCTCAAGGAGCCAGCACCGGAAAGGTTTTGGAAAGATCAGTAGCTCCCCCAAATCAAGAAACCTCAATGTAGTGGCCTTTCAACCCCTCCCAGCTCCATTCCTGCACCTTGCTGCTTTGATTGGTTCATCATCTTGGGCAAGCGATGCGGCTCTCGGTGAGAATGGTCCAGCTCCAGGAGATCATCGGATGATCATCGGTTGTTCTCGTGACCTTAACCTGATCCGTAGGCTTGCGCAAACACTGCCGATTTGGTGATGATTGCTCCATAAGACTTCTGCTTGTAACCACGGTATCCCTTGAGTCGATGGCCATGCGTCGGCTTTGCCCCATGAGACCTCAAACAAGATCATGACTCTTACCAGCCAACCCAGCGGGCTGGCAATCTGGTTTCGGGCAGGTGCCTACAATAGAGCCCTGGGCTTGTCACCCAATTGACTTGTATGTGGAAACTGATATTTTCAGCGACATCAGCACCATTCCTCAGACAAGCTGTGATGCAGGGCCAGCCGATTCCGAAAAAATCGGCTTCCTATAGCGAAGGATCCTTCAGGGCCAACTGCCCCCCGAGCTTCTTCCGCTCAAGTCCTGCGTTTTGCCGATCATATTGGCTCATCATCTTTGGCAGGCTGATGTAGCTCCCGGTGAGGACGTTTTCCTGACGCTCTCCCCCATTTTGGTCGTAACATGCCGTAGCCGATCGCCTCATCATCGACTATCCTCCTGGTCTCAGAAGGGACATGCTCCTTCGTCGGGCTCACCCTTAACCTGAACTGCATGTTTGTGCTGCTCCTGTTATTGATCAGGGTCGCGACCCGATATTGCCAACACATGATCCGCTTGGGGGTTTGCTAACGGAGCCACCAACAATTCTACTGAGGAGAGCCGCCGGCATGTTTGCCCTTCAGTAGAGCCTCGCTACCTGATGACAGCTCCATTAGGCTCCTGCGTGTAACGGTCACATCCCTTAAGTCAATGGCCGTGCATCGGCTTTTAATTCTTAAGTCGATGTCTACGCATCGGCTGTGCTCAAAATTTTTGGATTTTCCATTTTTTACACCTTGAGCTGCTGGGCATTTGGTATGCCTCCTCCGCTTCGTATCCTCCTGTCTCATCCATCTATGTGCCCCCCGAGCCGATTCTGTCAAGTAATTGATGGTATCGGCTCTTCAGGCATCTGTTGAATCAATGCTGAACACAGACAAGGTATTTTGAGGATAATTTTGGCCGATTGCGGGAATCGGCCTCCTTTTCCGTTGCAAGGCTTTGGCGATGATTTGCAACTTCTCGGGTTTCCACTATAGCCACGTGGCATGTTGGAGATGAGATCCTCTACTTTTCATTTTTTTGAGGGCCGATCTCGGGGATCGGCCCTGCCACGTATGTCCAATGTCTTAGACCTGCTACTCCGTTAGGCCGGTGGATAAAACCAGTCTTACCCCATTTTTCGAGGCTTCGATACGCTCACAACCCTCTAAAGCTGATTCCGGAGAGCGGCTCTTGGTCATCTGCTTCCCACACGCTCATGGCGGCTAATGATATTTCGATTGAGTCATCCGCTCGAACGACTTCCACCTCATCTCCATCCCACTGTATGATGCATTGGTGCATTCTAGACGGGATGCAACGGTTAGCATGAATCCGAGTCCCTTCCCAATAGGACGGCGTAGTTGCTTTTCTCTGTCAACGATGAAGAACGCGATAGGTATGGTCTTCAGGCCTACGGTAAGTTCTACATTCGAACACCTTTCGCTTCGACGCCTGGCCGTTGAAGTCGCTTAATGTGATGTTGGTCTTGATCGGATCGTCGCTGGAATGTCCCAAACGACGTAGCATGGAATACGGCATTATGTTGATCGCCGCTCCGGTATCAACCAACATCTTGTCGACGAGCTGCCCGTTGATGTAACCCCTCAAGTATAGGGCTTTCGGATGCTCGTAGCTTCTATCTCGTGGCTTTTCAAAGATAACCGGTCGTGGACCGCGATCGGATTGAGCCACTCGAAACTTCCTCGTCGCTTGGAGCACGAAACTCCGATGGGAGTATGAATACCATGTTCGCATCGGCCGATGTCTGCGCATCGGCATCGGCCGATGCTCGTGCATCGGCTTTCGCTGTTTTGGGCGCCATACTTTCTTTGGAGGGCGCGCCTTCGTCTCCACTATTTGCTGAATTTTCACGGCCGGATCGGGCCGTGCTCTTCTCAACGTATACAGGTGCTGTGCCTCGGCTTCTTCCGGGTTTCGCGGCCGTTGCACCCGACGCTTCGAGAATGGCTGAGTCCATCAGGGCACCACCTTGGTCGGTGATACCTATCTTCTTCTCCATCTGACTCCTCGAAGTCTTCTTCTTGAGAGGACTCAGCTCGTTTGTTATGTGGTGGGAGGGGTCCCAGACGCTTGAACACTGAAATTTCACTTGTCCTTTTCCTTTGCTGTTTGCATTCTGGGCAGTTCTCGATTGTTGGCAATCGGCTCATTCCTGAGTCCCAGCAATGTTTGAAGAATGGACAGTCCCAGTGCTTATCCACGTTGTCTTGTTCCCTTGACCTCCCTCTGGCGCGACGTTCGTACCCGTCGTTGTTTCCATCACACTGACGATACCTTCTGTTTGCATCAGACCGACGACATCCTCCATCGTCGTCGTCGTAGCGGCGACGTCGGTCGTACTGCTGTTCATATTGGTCGAGGAGATGCACGGAGAGTGGGCGCTGATACCGTGTGCTTCTCACCTCCTCCTCGGTTAGGTCACTACAAGAAATGTGTTAACTAATGACCTTCTAACAATGACCACAGATATATTGGTCGTAACTCTACGACCATTTTGCAGCAATTGGTCGTAGGCCATTTGGGAGGGTCCAAACCCTAATTTCCTACGACCTTTCTAGTTAGGAAGGTCATAGTTTTCTTAGAGGAATTGGTTATAATGAAAATGATACGGTCGATGACCTTAATTCTGGCAGACTGCGACCAATTTAAATGGTCCTACCATCTATAAGATTCTTAGCGCTGATGACTAAGCAGACACTTAACCACTCTTGCCTACGTGTCAGTACGTAGGTGTCATTTTCCCTTATGTGTCACTATGTATACTTGCTCTGTGTACCTATTGACAGGCGGGACCCACTGGAAGGAGGAGCACCCATTTGACTAATCTAACCTCAAGTTGACTGATCTATGGGCCCTACCCTGAATTCTTTAACCCAACACACTTTATTTCTTGGTCCAGTATTAGCCTGTAATTATGTGTGTTAGGCCCAACACAACTTTAAATGGTCATGTTGGCTAACTCGCGATGTTTTAGGATGATTGGTCGGCCACCTCATCAACTTTTCCTACGTCGTGTGTACATTTCGCTTTCGTGCCGTCAAGGGACAACTGGGACCCACCGCCGACCTGCCAAATAGGCCTACCATATACCCACTTCTTACCACACAACAAACTGACAAGTGGAGCCTTGCCCTCACAGGGCCCACCAAACTAGGACCCACTTCTTACCACACACAACAAATTTACAAGTGGACACCCCACATAGGCATCGCCAGCAACAACCTCACAAGTAGAGCCCAACCCTGAAATTATTAATATAAGTCTTGATTTTTTTCTATTGATATAGAGAAAATAAACTATTTCTATAGCAGATACACGTATCGCTGAAACTAGCTTATTGTTACTACGAAAGCACTTACTAGATACTGTACAATGAGGTAAAAAATGGCAGGTCCCAGCTGCAGCGAGTCGTATGGGCGTAAGTGGGTAGGAAAGAGTCGTCTGGAGGAAAATTTTGGGAAACCAGCGCGCGACATCCCGCCACGCGCCACCGCATCCCTCCCTAAGTCCCTATTATCCCGAAACTGGCTCAAACCCTAGCTACCCTCCCTCGCGCCGCCACAACCTCCCTCCTCTCCTTCCCCCGAGCCGCCATCGAAACGAGCCCGACGAAGCCAGAGTCGCAGCCCTCTCCCCCATCTACCTCTCCGTCTCTCCACCCGTGCTCTTGCGGCATCCCATCGATCCGAGGCCGACTACGCCAGATCCGCCGTCATGGCCGCACGTTCTTGCGCTGCAGACGTGCAGTGATGGGCGGTTCCGACTCCTCCGGCTGCACGTTCTTCCTCGATGTCGTCTTCGAGTAGTAGCCCATCTGCAGGTCAAGCCACTGCGAGTTCCTTCCTCTCTTTCTCTCTGAACCGCAAGCATATCTCAAATCGTGATTTTCATGGACATGTCTTCAGGTTGGTGGAGCGCTGGAGCACGGTGCAACCCGCGTGGCCGCCCCGCGTCAGATCTGAAGAGCAAGGCGACGGAGGCCTTCATCGACGACTGGTACGTGCTTGCTGTTTCCCCTGTCTTTGCTCCCCTGCAGCTCCATTGGTTTGCTTATGGGGCGCCATGTGGTGATTTATTGCGTGGCTGTGGCTGATATATCGAGTATTCTGGATCTGGATGATATCTCGGGTAGATGGGTTTGATTCGGATGCTCCATGTTGCATTGTGTACGGTTATGGAGTTCAAGCCGTGGTTTAGGCCCTAATCAGCTTCTAAATGTTTATGTAGTACATAGAAGTAGGTGGGCGTGTTTGTTTGCAAGGTCTTATGATTTGCAATTCATCTAATGCATTGAGTTGCGTTCTGAAGCAACAAGCTTGTGTTTGATGCTTGGAAAATCCTTATTGTATTCTGGTAACGAGTTAGCACTCCTGAATCCTAGCAATATTCAGTTTGAATACATCAATTGCTTGGTGTTGTTTATACAACTGTCTTTTTGAGATACTAAACTATATGAGGATGAATAATATTTTGCATATCCTGATGCTAATAAAATGATGATAATTCCCATATTCTTATTGTTTTTGTTATCCAATAGGCTAGGGCCCTGCTTGTGTTATTACGTACCAACCCTTTTTTGTGATAAACAACACACTGGACAATTTGGCCAAAGATATATTTGATATTTGTGCAAAGATCGTCAATGACTGATGTGATGTGGTTCTTCTCCTCACGCAGGGTAGCAAGGTGTTGCAGCTGGAGCATGTGTTCATCAGGAAGATGATGTTCAGGTTCACGATTATACCCTACATGCTCCATGATCGAGTGCAACGACAACTGGAACTGCCAGATCGAGAATCACCTTCACAACCAAGGTACCTCTCCCTCTGCTACCTTCGCCATTGTTTGTACCATGCTGTTTGAAATACTAAAGTTTTGCTTGACTGCAAACGTAGTGTTTTTCTTATTGTTATCAAATTACAATAGAACTGTTCTTCTAATGCTTGACTGTTCAACTATAAATTCAAGTAAGCTAGACATGTTGGAGCTAAAGATTTTCGGGATCTGGTTTGTTGTAATGCAGCATTCAGAAGCTTCTTGCACTTTATTATTGTCCTCCTCCATAAGCTATATTATTGTAATGGCAGTTGTTCACCCTTTCTTTTTCTAGTTCCTTGCATTGGTTACCAATCCTCTTAAATGTGGTCCCATGTTTTAATCAGAACCAAATGATTGTGTAATCTTGTAACTTTTCCTGCTCTCTCTAATCCCTCTATTTAATTACTTTCTCCGATGGGCTACAATTGCCAAGTTTGATAGCGATGTGGGCAGCTGGAAGTCACGTCCTTCTGCAATGGCAGACAAGAAACTCCATATACTCCTCTCCTTCCGCATTTTGGAACAATACTTATCTTTACCTTAGTTGGAAAGAAATACATTGGTCATGTAAATGAGCTGGATGGCAGGCTGAGCATAGTATTAAGTTCTATGCCTATGTTGTCATTTATTACATGCCTCAAATCCTTTTATGGCATATATCCTGATTCTGCATGAGCACATGACCATGTGTTATTAAGTCCACGCTAGACTGTATTCATGTAAAGCAAGGTTTGGCATCCCTGATTTATGTGCTCTGTGATTTTAAGCTTATCCAAGTATAATTTTTTGCTAGATATATTACTGAGATCCAATTATTTACATGGGTTAAGCTCACTGATCTTTATAGTGCCTCAGTATAAACTTTGTTAACCTAGATAGTTACATCACTACAGGCTTATACCTTCCAACATGCTTAGTAGTGAGCTCATGGTTCTACTGTTATTCATGTATTTACACCGACTGACTAGAAATTTCTGCATGTTCCTAACTTCTGATCTGTAACCTGCAGATGCTTTTTTTTTTCATTCGTCCAAAGTTGCAGCACAAGAGCTCGATGGTGAAGCCTCAAGAAAATCTGCACCCTGCGAAGTGTTCAAGATAATTGCATCTAGATATTTTGACAACCAGTTGTATTTGAATATTTTGACAAATGCAATAGAACTATTCCTATACATATTGATTAAATAAGCATTCTGTTCTAATTATCCTCTTCATTTTTCATAACAGGATTTCTTGTTGCACTTGATGTCGCGCTCACCTGTCATTGAGTGCCTTGGCGTCTTCCTCGACCTCTACGACCAGCTGATTAGCGTGAGTGCCCTTTCGTGTGCCCTGCTTGCTGGACTAATGCTAGCATCTGCAACTGAATGATGTGTTTAGTTACTGAATTCAAAATGCAGTTCGTATCAGCTACTGTAATTCACAACAGTTCATATCAGCTTCGGATATTATTTCACGGATGACTGTTCTTTTGGGTACTGTACATATGCTAGATTATGATTTGGTTGTGTCGCAAGCATGAGTTCATGTTATTAACATATAATTGGGTACATAAATCATGTTTTTTCCATGTCCAGCATTTGTGTATAATTAGATCTAGTAAGCATGTTATTTCGGCGTCTAGCATTTGTGTATTATTAGAAAACTGTACCTAGTAGTGGATGGCAGAATTACCGTCTTTTGTCAATACCTGTTACTTTTCTGGAAACTGATTTCTGTAACCATCTTTAGAGAATATACTTGTATTGCTATTCTGTTAAGTGATTCTTTAAATGTTATGCTATACCTGGTGATTTACTCTTTGAGCTGACCTGTAGTTACCGGCTGGAGGGATTCAGTGCTCTCAGGAAAATCTGTACGAGCAGAAATTGACTTCATCGACACTAGTGGCTGAAAGGATTTCGTGTGAAGTGTGAAGCCTTACTCAGCAAGTAGAAGCTGTTGAACTGTGATAGCTTAGGTTTATATTTTTTGATGTTTCTCTTTTCCCACAGTAATACTGTACATAATAGATTTAGCTGTTATTTGAGGAGTGATGGTCTGTCCACTTGAGATTCTTGTACGTACGATTTTGAAATGAAACTTGGCTATCTAGAATGTTATGGGCATTGAACGTTACTCAGATATAGATGTAATATGAACAAAATTGAATTGGGCTCTAAAAATGGCCCAAAGATTAACATCAAAACCAAATAAAAGTCTCAATACGTATTGGATTTTAGAAGGCGGGGCCCAGAAAAGATCTGAACATTAGAAAGGCCCAAAAAAATGTCTACTACAAGGCTGAGGCTCAAAATAAAAGGCCAAGGCCAATGAAAGAAAAAGGCCGAAAGTATTGGGCTTGGCCTGCATAAACCACACAAATGGACTGGGCTGATTTTGAACCACGACCTTTTGGCTTGGTCACAGATCTGCCACGTAGGACTCGCCACGTCAGATCTGCCGTGGACATGCCAGATTGCCAACGACCAATTTTTTGGTCATGGAATCTATGACCATCAATCTTGGTCATAGTTGTCTATGACCAACCCAAAAAAAAAGTCGTTGTAAGCCGTCAGTGACGCTCAACTGGCTACCAACAGTTATTGGTCAAGACGTGGTCATAGATGGCGCACAATGACCTTCTAGTGACTAATATGGAGGGTCGCAAGTAACCATATTTCTTGTAGTGGGTACCGTCTGTCATCATCTTGGGGCCGGTCGCATGGAACGGCCTCTTCTTTATCTTTGCCACGAGAGTGGCTACTCTCTGCTTTGTCCGCGCTGTGACAATTCACCAGCCTGGCCATGTTGACATTAAAGGAGAACCCTGGCTCCCTTATGGAGTGGCTGAGATCTACCGTGTTGACGTCATGCGACGGACACGTGTTTCCTTTGAGCTTGATGTTGTGAGAACGGGTTATCTCAAAGGAGCCGATGAGTTCGGCTTCACGGATGGCCTTCGACTCATCGTATTTCTTCTTGTGCTCCGCAGGGAGATCCTTGTAGGTGATATGTTCTTCCGCCATCTCGGATGTCGGTGTTGACGTGGATGTTGCGGAAGATTGTCCCACCGGGCGTGCCGAATGTGTTACCCTCCAAAACCCCCGACGGGCGTTGGTTAAGCAACACGAAGAGCCGGGAAGCTCCCGGGGCCGCTTAGTGGATCCCTCGGCACCTCGCGTCGTCCCGCAAATCTTCCGGCCAACGTCCCGGCGGTTGCTAGGGCGTGCCACCCGACCTAGACCCGATCGGGAAGGTGTTAGTGCTTCGATTGTTCCCGCATGGTAGACACGTAAACATTAAATATGAGCCCTATCGGCTCTCGGGTTTCCTCGTGGATCGGCTCAAGGAGCCGATCGCCCCATGTTTCACGTTGGATTTACAATGGCATGGGGATCCCGCTTGATCAGGACAAAGCTAAAGCGATCCACGACAGTTTAGGGTTTTCACCGCATAATCGGAACGTCCTACGTGCGATCGGGCCTAGCAGCTACGAGAGACGATGCAAACTACCCCTGCGAGAGGCCTAAAAACCAACGTAACGTTGATCCCCGGAACATCCCTCGCAGGGACGGTAAACGAGCATCTAACGCACCACCGGATCCTCCGACCCCAAAGCATAAGGCCTAACTATGCGAGATATTAAACTAATCCTTGCGTAGCAAGGAGCAACTATAACGGATCGGATCTACTAAGTAAGAACAAGCAAGATGTCGCCCTTACGTCCGGGTAGACGTAAGGGCAGCTAGGTGTCTAGGGACGGCATTGCCACGCGGATATGCACGTGAAAGCATCAATGCAAGCCCCTAAACACCTAAGGATAAATAGTACTCGCTCGCCATCAACAAGGCTTCGAGCACGAGCAGTACAAGGTTAACGAATAAACGTGTCTTGCCTAGATCGCTAGATGCGATCTAGGCGACATGGTGCTTACCCGGGAGAAACCCTCGAAGAAAGGGGTGGCGATGCGCCTGATTTGTGTTGGTTGAACGATGATTGTCCTCCTTTTCCGATAACCCTAGATACATATTTATAGTCCAAGGGACTTTCTAATTGAGGCGTGCACCTAACCGTGCACGGGCCAGACTCTATCTCTTTAATCTAAATTACAATGCGATTTACTAATTTACAGATACATGAGCAACTTAGCCCAAACCCTCAGCACAAGGCCGCTTCAAAGATGCTCCACGTGTAATCTTCTAAGCCCATCTTCACTTACGGCCCAACTCCTGATTTGGCCAAAATCGGGTGGTAACAGGATGTAGATCGGTGGCTTGTCCTTCGAATCCCCAAAGATCAAGAGCTTTGGTTGGGGGAGGAAGGAGATCTTGCAAATCTTGTGTTTCTTGAGGTGGCTCTAATGGTGGTGTAGCTTGGCAGAATTCTTGAGCAATGATTGAGCAAAGAGGTAAGGAAGAAGAAGAGGGGTATAAATACCCCTCCCCAAAATCCAACCGTTGAGTCTTCCGGGGGGCCGGATAATCCGGCCTAAGTTGGGGCCGGATAATCCGCCCCCCCGGATAATCCGGCCGCAGGTACAAAACTATGACATTGTCCGGTCAAATATCCGGCCCTATGCCAGAGCCACTTTTCTTCCAGTCCTTAGCCAAAAACGGGGGGGCCGGATATTCCCAAAATATCCGGCCCGGATATTCCGGCCCTGGTACAATACCGGGACAATATCCGGGCAAATGTCCGGCCCCCATACTGAGCAGCTTTTCCTCGAAGACTTAGCCAAAAACAGGGGGCCGGATATTTCAACAATATCCGGCCCGGATTATCCGGCCTACCCAACTTTTCTCGATTTCTTTTGACAGATGATTAAATCCAACACACATGAATAAATATCTATGAAATCCCTGTACCACTTAAACAATCATTAGTGTATCACATACATTGACATCAAACACTCAAAACATAATATGAGAGATGTTCTTTCAGCTGCGTGGACGACCCAAGTGACCGCTCGCTTTTCCACCGGGCCCTCATGGCAGCGAGCCATAGGTCTGTATCGAGGGCATTGCTTCGGCGGTCATCGCTTCCGCGTCTGCGCCACAACCTTCACCATCAATGTCGCGGCTGCCTCTTCTACACACGCACTGGCGGGCGGCGGCTGGGCTTCTGCGTCGCCATCAATGTCATCGTGTCCCGCGCGCGCCCTGCCTTAAAATTTGACCGGCATCGTCCCTGGCATCGCCCACACCATGGACACCTCCACTCCCACCCCTCACCGCCGCGCGCCACCACATCACCATGGGGAAGAAGAAGAAGAAGAACGACTTCGAGGCGTCCGGCAGCGGCACCAAGAAGGCGGAGAGGACGCAGAGGGTGCCGCTGCCCGTCAATGTGGCGCGGCTCATGCACAACAACTGGACTCCGGGCGCGGGCTGTCGGGACATGCACCTGCCTGGCGGCGACTGGCGGCTCAGCTACCTCCAGGTGCCTGTCCCGCCCATGCCTCCGCGCGAGTCAGAGAGGAGCGCCGAGATCCAGCGCAGGCGGCGGTACCTGCTGCCGGACCTTCGCGCCGACCCCGCATACGCCATCGACTCCTACACCTGGCGCAAGACCGAGAAGGATCCGAGGAGGATGTCGGGCATCCTCGGTGACATGGACTTCCCTTTTGACCATCCACCACCACCTCGTCATCGAACACGGGAGCCGCCAGCGCCTCCACAGGATGACGACGGCGACGACTATAACAACGCGCTAGCCTACCACAACGAGGAGGCCATGGACGACAGAGAGGACTACGCCGCCTGCATTTTCTAGAAATGGCAGTTGGCCATGGCGGAGGGCCGGGAGTTCAAGTACCCGGCGACGATGACGGACGACAAGTTCCCGAGGCTCGGCGTCCTCGTCTCGAAGGTGGACCGACCGGTGCAGCTGCCGCTGCCCCGGTACGCCACCGGCATCATGCCTCCGGGCCTCACGGAGGAAAAGGCCCTACGACGGGCACTCGAGGACTCGGCCCAGCAACCGGTGCAACCGCCGCCTCCACCTCCGCCGTATAACCTGTGGGCGGCTCCACCTCCACCATCGGCGTGGGATGCTCCACCTCCACCACCGGAGTGGGCTGCTCAACCTCCACCACCGGCGTGGGCTACTCCACCTGCACCACCGCCGACGGCACTGACGTATGTTCCGCCGCTTGCCAATTGGCTGTGGCCGGTACCAGAGCTCGTCGTGATCGATGACGACGACGAGTAGGCGCAGGCGTTCTTAGGTTTTATATTTTATTTTCCTTTTTTTACTATGTAAATTATGTTTTAATGTTGAAACATGCAAAATCGAAAAAAATGCGTCGTGCCGCTGGAGTCGCCCCCCACAACGCGTGGTCGATTTTGACTATTTAACCAACGCAAATGGACGCGCGCCGACACTTTTGGTGTCCAAAGTGGGGTGTCACCCCCGTTGGAGATGTCATGAGGGTGTGATACACGGGTAGGTCATACACCCCTCGCTCGGCACCCATCAACCGTCCGTGAAACTCTAAAAAGAAGGCATCAATTCGTGTTAGTGGGCCAGAAGTCGCTGGATTCGATGTGCTTGCACATGACAGGATTTATTTTGGTGATCGTTCCAATTCGATATATTCGTTCGTTCGTTTTATTTATTGGCGGGTGACGACGCGATGCGATGCGATGCGATGAGTTTTTTTTTACTGAGCATCGCCTAAATTAATTACTACAGTAGTACTATTTTACATATATATATATATACACTCGGCAAAGACTTGATCTAGATTCATCTTAGTCGCATACGAAGACACCGGCTCTGCGCGCTTCAGGGCGGCCTCCGACTCGAGACCCTCTCGAGGTTAGTACTTTCTCTACCTGCTCTGGTTTCTAGCTTTGCTCGATGAAATTGCTTTTTTTTTTATAACTGCTCGATGAAATTGCTTTGTTGGAACCCCAAACAAACATCGGTTAGAGTTGAGATCCGTTTTCCTTGCGCGCGGTTTTAATTCCATGTACTCGAAGGCAGTTCATAATATGGTCGCGCGACGCGATACATCAGCCTTTGCTGACGTATCAAGGCTTCAAGCTTCAACCTCGGAACAGCCGAACAGGCCTCTTTGCAGGGTTTCTACCTTCATCGCATCGGTGGTCTGCTGTGGCGGTTCACCCTCGATGCGTGGCCGCCTCCGGCTCCGCCGCGCCTCCCACCGTGGGCTAGCCCTGGCCACTCCCACAATGATGAAGGCCAGCCCCATTAGATCCGACCACGAGGCTGATGAACCAGACACCCTCATCTGCGCGCCTTTCGGCTGCTCCGGAAGGAGATGAGTAACTATCACATCACAGGTCAATGATGTGCCCGTATGTAGATCTGTGCTCACTGATCCAGATCCAAGATCCGGCGTGGCGTGCTCTGCCGTCCATGCCATCATCTCCTTCATGATGCGAGCCTGGGCCATCTAGTACCACGCCTTGGTATCATCATCCACGGTGGAAGATGTCGTCGTCAAGATCTTCGGATCTCCTCTAAAAAAATAAGATCTTCGAATCTTCCTCCATCTTGGTCACTGTGGCTTGAGACGACTCATTCATGACATGGGTGAGGGTGGCTTGGGCGGCTACTTTGGCGGCTTCAACCTAGCTTGGCCTCCTTAAACTTGACCTTGTGTTCGGCTTTGTCCAACAAGGCCTTTCACCTTGGATCGTTCTTCTCATCTCGCTCATCGTCTCCATATTCTGAACTTGAAACCACATGCATGTCAATGGATGCTCTCATGACGGCCGATGATGCAGCACCATTTCACTCGGCTCTGGCTTTCTTGTTGCCAGTTGGGCGCCCAACCGAGGCAGCAGAGGGTGCCCCCCACCACATCAATGACCTATGTGCCGGGTGAGCTGGGTACTCTCCCACTTGGGACATTTCTCAAGCTTGGTGAAGACATGCATAAGAGGAAATTTTTTGCATGTAATTTAACCGACTTAATATGTATTATACTCCCTCCGTTTAGAAATATGAAATGTTGAGCCATTTTGTTTGATTCATCCACTTTAGTTTGTATCTAGTCTACTTTTACGTATAGGTTCACTCACTTTGATTTGTATCTAGCCTATTTCAAAAGTACCTAAAACATCTTACATTGAGACACACAGAGAGTACATCATAAAAAGTAGGAAAGTGCTGAGAATCTCTAGAGGATGATATCTTCCCAGCCTCTGGGTCGATCATACGATTGGACGATCATACACCATCCGTCATGAGGTGATCTTGCAGCGATGTCCTCCACCTGAGACTCCCATCCATACGCCACAGCAAACTGCTCTCGCTGGGCGCCGACAACACCTGCAGTAGCATCGCCGGTGATCCTGGAAGCAGCGTGGCGGCTTACACCGACGGCACACCTTGTAGCAGCACCTGCCTTGTTTGGAAGCAACATAGTTCGCCGCCCGTAGCTGCGCCGTCGCCAATCACCATCGTCCGCATCAGTGTCGTCGTGTCCTGGAAGCACCCTTGCCCTTGGCTGGTAGCATCCTCACGCCGCTAGAAGCACGGTAGCTGCCGCTGGAAGTAGCCTGTGGTAGCACCGGTATTGTTTACTCGTAGCATGCTGCTGTAGCAGATGGCAACGCCGTTGTGACCGGTCGTAGCTCCTTCTGACGCTGTCAGAAGCACCATCGTTGCCGGTGGGCAGAACCGCTGGAATTGGCTAGCAGTACCCATCGTCTCGCGTGGCAGCACAACTGCTCTTAGCTCGCAGCACTCCCCATTGGCAGTCACAACATCCATGTCCCCCATCTCCCGCGAAAGCGGGGTGCCGAGGGGGCTGGGGTTACAGGCCTCTGCCGCGGCATCTATCTCCGCGCGACGGTGCGGCGCCCAGGACTCCAGGAGGTGCACCAGTGGCACGCCTTGTTGCGACCATCCCCATCCGGCCATCCCCTTGTGAGCAGCGTGAGGCGGGAGTAGCGAAGCGAGCCACCAGATGCGGGAGAGACGGGAATGGGAAGTGAGATGGGGCTGGATGGTGTGTGCCTGAGTAGTGGTGAAGCGTGTTTTTTTAAGTAACCATATATTTCATGAGACAATCTGAAGATTACATATACGGTCATCACTCCAGATAAACATGCTTGTCAAGCAAACTTGCACAAAGTAACCCACAAGAAGTAATTAAAACTAAAACTGCACCCTTGGAGAAACTTGTGCCTCGTCGAATTGTCGTCCTCCGCCGTCGCCAAGGAAGCGTCAAAAAAAGAGGCAAACATCCACCATACCCAGATCTGAGATAGCACCTTCGCATACAAGGATGCTTTTCGAGCCAATGAACTGAACCGTCGCAAGCCACGAAACCGAGACTTTGCGGCACGTAGGCCGGGGATCTTCCCTGTGGTCAGCAGATCCCGACACCATCAACTTCATCCTACGCAGTCGGAGAAGAGGAACGTTGCCGCCTTTCGTCATCCACGCACCCAACTGCAAGACACCAAGCAAACCTACAGCAGCTGACGCGACCGCCACCTACGAGAGGGCCGAACGCCAACCACCAGACACAAATCTCACCGGATCTAGAGACCGGCGAGACGACCAGGCCACCTGCCCCTCGACACCACCGGTAGGAAAAACGCCGACATGGAGAAAAAGCAGGGGCAAATTAATTCGACGCCGAGCCATCTCCTCCATGAAAGAGCACCTCAAGGAAAGACTAGGCCAACCCTAACTACAGTCTACAGGCCGGAGCGAAGCCCGGGGTCCCCACCCCCTCCCGTCACCGAAATAGTGGACGGAGGAGGCAGGGACTGGCGGCTTGCAGGAGTAGTTGGGGGCATATGTGTTTTGTTTCTCACAGAGTGGTTCCGAATGTGAAGAGCGTGTGGTGAAGCGTGTTGGTGAAGAAGTCCAGCAGAGCTTTCCATGGAGTTTCAGCGCGCAGCACAAATGAAGGGGATGGATTTTGATGGAAGTAAGGAGTTGAAAAAGATAGGGACGCATATGGTGAGACCCGTAGGGATGCGTGTCGCAGAACCAAGCCGGAGGTTGCGAGTAAACCCCTGGCTCACCACTATAAGCTGAACAAAGATGCATGCTTTTTTCCCTAATGGGTTGGGTTCTACGGCAGCAATTATAAGGAATGATCATGGTGAGGTGATTGGTGGTGGGACTTGGCCATTGATGAACATATTAAGTCCAGCCTCTGCCGAAGCTATGGCCTTGAAGAATGGCATGTTACTACTGAAAAATATTGGCTGTTCTCCTGTAGTGGTGGAATCTGATAGCATGGAGTTGATTACAGCTTGCAATGGAGATATTGAGCTTTGGAGTCCTTATTCAGCAGTTCTGACAGATTGTTTTCAGATTGCTCGCATAATTGGAAGAATCTCTTTCCAACATTGTCCCAGAGAAGCAAATAAGAAGGCGCATAACCAAGCTAGATTAAGTTTTGATTCTAATAATTTCTGTATTTGGGATAATGATCCACCTCCATCTGTTTTGTCAGATGTTTTGAACGATGTAACTATACTAAATTCTTAAAGCAGCAAGTACCAGACGCACTCTTTTCCTTACCAAGGTACCGAAGGGGACTGGAAGGTTTTTAATGAGGCGGCTTGCTGACTTAATATATTGGTGATTTCAAAAAAAAAAAAAAAAACCCGGAGGTTGCGAGATATGGAAGCCTCTGCTAAATTAAATCATTTTCCTAAAAGATACCCCCTCCGACCCAGGGCTTAGGGCGCAATTTTTTTCTGATTTATCCCAAGGGTTAAGGCGCGGGATGCCTTTTGATGCTAATCTATCGATATTGCCCCTGTTTCTCCTAGTTCTTCCTCCTCTTACTTGCGACAGTTCCCCAATGAGCCGCGGCCGCTGGGCCTCATCCTTTGCTAACTCCCATCGAAGAAAGGCGCGGGCGCTCCGGCCAGATGGGTGTCGGCCACCGCCGCTATCCTTCCCATAGGTGCGCTCCTGCGCCGCCAAGGGAGCTCCGGCCTCCGTCATGCAATGGCCGCTGCCCGGCGAGCTTCAACCTCCCCCCTCCGGCCCGTCGCTCGACGAGCTCCGGCCTCCCTCCCATGGTGGTTGGGGTCGAGGACGCGTCGCTCGTCGGCCGGAGTTGGAGATCGATAGAGTGGCAGGGATTGTTGGATGCCTCGGGAGAAAGGGGGAGGGGAGCACTTGCCGCTCAAGATCTGACTCATGGCGATGGAGGAGTCGCGCCCTCGTCCGCCGCTGCCCCAATCCGCCGGTGCGAGATGAATTTCTGGAGTGTGGTGTTCTCGGTGGTGCTGGGGCATGCTGTTGAAGAGAAATTTCCTAAGGGTCGTGGTGGTGTTGGTTCCTTGGTTGCGCAGGGTGTGCGGTGGAGAGGAATTTCCGGAGCGTTGTGAGCAATTAATTAGGGGCATACTTGGAAGATTTTAGCCCCCCAAAACTTCCCTTTATCCTTGTGCCAAAAATTATACACCCTAACCATGGGTCGGAGGGAGTATACCATTAGCAACTTGAAATGTTATATTTTCTAATATTTTAATTTTAAATTATATAATCTATATTATATATATGTTAAATTGACGATCTAGAAATACGTAGTATTAGAGCTAATTTAAAGTAGGTTTAAGATGATCGATGATGGATTATGATAATTAGTTACGTTCATCTAAACATTTTTGTGTCTATTCCACTTCCACCACTTGATTGACAAGACCTTTTGAATATTTTTGGTTCTTTCTCCTTATAAGACCATAATATATTCACCGCATCGTTGTTCAGAAACCATACTGAGCATGATGTCATGTATGGATCGATATTAGTTTAAAGATCATAAAAATATGAATACGATGATTTATTTAGCACAATGTTTATTATGCTCTTGATGGACACTGCAGGACAATGGGTGGGGACATCAAGGTGTACCAAAAGCTAGAAGGTCATACAAAGGAGCAAAACTGGGTATGTCTACTAGCTTGAATTTTTAACATCAATCTCAAAAGGAATGAGAAAAGCAGGGGAGACACCCTGAACCTGAGTTTGTGGACCATCAACGTGTACCCTCCATTGCACCACAAAACTTCAATTTTGTATCAAATTTTTTTTATGGTTTAATTGATTTCAGTAACATTACATAATTGTAGTAAACAGGGTGGCAACGAGATTTTGCTGCAAATCTTTAATTTTAGATTCTAAACCGATTATGACCATCTTTTTAAAAATTATTATAGATTATATGCTTCTGGACCTCGGAACAGCGCCCCCAGTAAACATTACCATAGACGAGTCATTTAGATTCACTTCATTACTAACCCAAAACCAAATATATTAACGTTACCTAGGCATTGTTTATTCTCATGCAGATGCTGCTTGCATGTTCGCATGTTTCTTAATAAAAAGAATATATTAATATCACGAAGATAACAATTACATCTAGCCTCTATAACAATGTAATTCAGTACAGATGCACACAACCAAAAAATAAAAAAAGCTAAAAAAAAGAAAAGTCCCTTTATATTGTTCTAGTCCTTAAAACAGTAGCACAAACACCTACATGACAATGCCTGAAGTCTAATTTTTTTAAAATCGATGCCTCTAAGAAGGAAACAATGCACAAGCGTCATCATCGCCCGATCATACATCTAAGGTTTTAACCTTGAAGAAAATCCTCGCTCTCAAAACAATGTCTTCAACAAGATCATTGCGAGGCACAACCAATTAAAACCAGGCTTTGGATTTTCACGCTAAAAAGTAGGACATCAAACTTCTCATGCGCTGACGCTGCTATGAAGCCCAAAAAGCCAAGCAAGTTCACCATCGACTCAAAGCCTTGAACCACCAACACTAGTCCTTAAAATTCAGCTTCCATGTCATTCTCTATCTCTGACTTCATCATGGAACCAAAAGCGCGTGCCCCATGATGAAAACACATATCACACCACTCCCTCCTGATACTAAATGGTCAGAGAAAACATGGGAACACATGACTAAATTCCATCCGATCCAGCAATCTTCGGGCATGAGTTGCCCAAGGGAGTTCTCCGGTGGAACCTTCCGGAACTCGACATGCTGGCCAGATCAAGGAGGACAAGCATCTAGTAGATATTCCTCTTGACGCAAGAGGAACTCTAGGACCGCGATGCAGATAAATAGACCACCACGCCGCCATCCTCTGTCCAGCGACAACGAAGGAGGTTCAGAACCTCCACCGCAGTAGGAAACGAAAAGCGCACCAGCGACATAATAGCAACGCGGTGCCCACCGTCGCAACACAGCCTGCCATCACCCCGGGGCCAACGAGGTATGTGCCGCAGTCGCGGCCCCCGCGATCCCGACCGGGCCCGAGCGGCCCAGATTGAGCCAGCATGCTGCCTAGACCAGGCCTGCTTGGCCCGTTACCGACGATCGCCACGCCGCCCCGCGTCCACGGTCCAGGCCGCCGCATCCTGTCGCCAGCCCATCACCCATGTCTGTCGCCAAGAGGGCCACCATTGTGTACATAGATAAGTTGACAAAAAAAGCCGTCAAGAAAACTATGTCGCGGAAAGTGCAGACCTAACACTTTTTTTTGCTCGGCACATTGCGGTACGTCACGCCGCATTCTCGTGTGCTACACCAAAATTGCATCGCCTCGATCCATTAACTAATGGTGGATTACTCAGTGTCGTGCATAGATAAGTTGCGGCGCATTGTTTTTGCCATATTTCATGCACATATGGACGACAGAAAAGTTAATCGCAATTAGCACGATCAAATCAGTTTATTTTTTCTATTCAAATTGCACTTTCCACATCATTAAGATACGCAAATTCATTTCGTTAAGATATAAAATTCCATTCCATTATATTATATTATACAAAATGGAGCAGCTATCACCTATTAGATACAATAATAAAAAGGAGTTGCTAAGAAAAGTAAACAGAATTACATAATAAAGAATTACAACAAATTTAACTCTAAAATTAGAGGTACTCTTCCTAATGAAGTGTACCCAAAATTACGGAAAATCTCCTAGTTGTACTAGGAGATCTTGAGCGCCTCTCTTTTATGGTCGGTTTTGTGATCGTGTTGCTTGAGCAAGATCCGCATGGCGCCGTCGACGTGGCCACAGATTTGTCTTCATCGGCCTCCGGACTTTAGCTGACGAACTTCCCACGGCTCTGCTCTTCATCCACCCTTTGCCCACGACCTTGCTGCGGATCTAGTCTTCACCTCATGATCAAAGAAAGAGGAAAGATAACTAGGAGGTGAAAGGAAAAAAAAAAAGAACAAAATCACGACCGGGAACAGGAACGGCTTGTAGATAGGATGCGGAACACACATGCTGATTAGGGATGCCGGCGGAGGAACCACCCAGGCACGGCTTGAGAAGAAAAACCGCGCCTAATAACCTAATGAGGACAGAACTCTAACGCCTTTTGCGGGAATCAGAAGGAGAAGTGGTGAGGGGAATTGGAAAATTTAGGGTCCGAGTGTGAGTCACATTTGTGAGTGCGGCGGTGTGGGCTTGTTTCGAGTAGTTGTTAAATAGAAAATGGGAGTAGGGTCTAGGGTTTGTTATATGGGCTCTTGCAAAAGTGGGCCATGTTTACACAAATGGCCCATGAAGGTGCTCCAAATTGTTATTTCACAGAAAAATAAAAATATTTATAACAACAGATAGGCCCTTACTAGTTAAAAGAGTACACTTGTTAATCATCAATAATGCCAATAGATATGTCATTTAACATAGCCCTAATTTCCTCTATTCAGACAACCTTTCTGCAGGTTCTCCAAATTGCCTCTAGTGAACCCTGAAGTCCTATTGTGGCTTCCTCCATTCACTACGAAAAGGCTTAGAGGACCCAACTATGGCCGGCTCACCAAGAAATTGGTCCATCTACCTCCGGCGCTCCATATATTGATGCGCCGGTGCCATTGAAATAGCGGCGGCACAACGAAAACTTGGCTCGCCAGGGGTAGGGGTCGTCTGGGTCTAGGCCATGGAAAAATTTGACCCCCACGTACTGCCGGTGCGCCACTATAGTGGGCCGCCGGTGGTATATTGATTAGCATCGGCGCAACACTATATAAAATCCTTCGAGAAGTCCATGTGTTATGTGTTCTAGTTGTTACAAAAATTGAAAAACATGATTTTTGACGTATTATGCAAAATGGCGCCATGTTTCGGTAAAATTGCTTTGGAGATTGCATAGGACCTTCGATGAAAAAGCTTTTTATATGAAATAAAAGTTACATCCGATTGCAATGGCCTTCGGAGTTTACTGATTTTTAGATTCCTCAAAATCAAAAAAGGATTTAGGAATTTTCTGAGGTTTTAGATTTTGCTGAAAAAGTTCAATATTTTACTGTCGGCGTACCACCATATTGGTGTATCGGCGCTAACCTCACTATAAGGAGCCACAACACCTTCTCCTTTCTCACTTTCCCCTCCTCCTATTTCCCTCCTTCTCTTCCCCTTCTCCCTCCTCCTCATCCTCCACTTCTCTACCTTCTACTCTCTCCTATTTCCCTCATTCTCTTCCCCTTCTCCCTCCTCCTCATCCTCCACTTCTCTACCTTCTCCTCTCTCCTCCTTCCCCTTCCTCCCTCCGATGACCCATCCTCTCTCTCCCTCCAGTGACACCCTGGCGACAACCTCCTCCATGCTCCGGCACCAGCCACGTCCTCCATGCTCCGGCGACCACCTCCTCCATGCTTTGGCACCGGCCACGTCCTCCATGCTGTGGTGACCACCTCCTCCATGCTCTGGCGACCATGCCCTCCCTGCTCTGGCGGCAACCTCCTACGCGACGCCTTGCCACGGTTCCTGAGCGATGGCTAGATCTAGATCTAGAGTTTTTTTTTCGAAAAAATACCGCCGTCCATGCTGGTGCGCTGGCAATAAGCCCTTACCACTGGCCGGTTACCATCAGCGGGCGCTGGTGCGCTGGCGGTAACCTTTTTAGGTCCTCCGGCGGTAGGCTTTTTCCTAGTAGTGCTTGCTTTCATCTCCAACTCCTGATGGTCGGAGTTTTTTTTTTTGAAATGGGGATGTACCCCGGCTTCTGCATCAAGATGATGCACGCGGCATTTTATTAAATAAAATTCAAGATCTTTAAGGTTTACAACTCACACATCGCCAAGAATTGCTACAAAAATCAACCAGCGAAAAAACAAGACATAGAATGACTACACATCAAACTAGCCTCCTAGCATGTCGCCAGCTAGGCTGACACAAGATATCCTGAGCGACCATCTGGAGCCGTATGCATCCAGAAGCCATGCCATCCCGTTGTTCATGTGGCGAAAGGAGGGACCAAAGCTAGACCCAATGTGCACCATATGGATAACCTGCAAAAAGTGAAAAGAATGTTTCTTGTTAAATATAATATCATTTCTGACCCTCCATATAGACCAACATAAGGCCGACACCCCAATCCGTATAAAAGCTTTGGATTGTCTATCTACTCCATTTAACCAATTACCAAACAAATTAGTAATATTGGATGGAGGCGGAAGATCATAAGTGAAATTAACCGTACGCCAAAGAAGTTTAGCTAAAGGGCAATCAATAAAAAGATGTTGGATGGTCTCGTGATCCCCGCAAAAAACACATCTCGGACATCCATTCCAGTTCCTCTTTGCTAAATTATCTTTAGTAAACAGAACCTTGTTGCTCAAAAACCACATGAAAATCTTTATATTTAGGGGAACTTTAACCTTCCAGAGATAGTTTCTCAAAAAAGGGGTATGGTCATTCATAAGATTCTCATACATAGACTTAACCGTAAATAACCCATTAGATGCCAAATCCCACTTAAAAGCATCATTATCTTCATTCAAATTTACCCTGATCAATATTCAACATAATTGTAACCATGAAATCCACTTATTACCATTCAGCACCCTCGAAAAGTAATGTTCAGAGGGGTTTGTGCTAACACATGAGCAACTGTAACATTCTTGCGATAAACAATATCATACAAAGACAGATACTGTTGAGCTAACGAAGTTTTTCTTAACCAAGCATCTTTCCAAAAACGGGTACTCCTCCCATTTCCCACTTGGAAGGAACCTCTAGAAAAAAACTCCCTCTTGACTCCCATCAATCCCTTCCAAAAGGGAGAGTCAGTAGGCTTAACCTGCACCCCAGATAATGTCTTTTTTCGTAGGTATTTATTATGTAGCAACTCTTGCCACACCCCTTCTTCATTCACTCAATAAGCATTTCTTCTTAATTTCGAGTACCTCTAGACGTTTCCTTACCCCAACAGGTATTTGTAGGAAGTACAACATAAACATAGGTAAGCTAGTTAAGACTGAATTAATAAGAACTAACCTATCATCATAGGATAGTAATTTCCCTTTCCAGCATCCCAATTTACTCTCAAATCGGGTTTCCACCGGATACCTATCAGAATTCCTAAGTTTTCTGTAATGGATAGGAATACCCAAGTATCTAAAGGGAAGTATTCCAGCGTCACACCCAAAGATCTGCCTGTACTGGTCTTCCTCCTCCTTGGCCTTTCCAAAGCAGAAAATTTCACTTTTATGAAAATTAATCTTAAGTCCTGATAGTTCTTCAAACAAACAAAGAATTAATTTCATATTAACTGCTTTCTGGAGGTCATGTTCCAAAAAATGATCATATCATGAGCATATTGTAGTATAGAAATACCACCCTCAACAAGATGGGGAATGAGTCCTCCTATCTGACCATCCTCTTTTGTTCTCTCAATTAAAATGGCAAGCATGTCAACTACAATATTGAACAACATTGGATACAAAGGGTCCCCTTGCCGCAATCCTTTTTTTTTGTCTGGAAATAATGACCAATATCATCATTTACCTTAACATCGACACTCCCTCCTTGAACAAACTGTTGGACTATGTTCCCCCACTCTGCAGCAAAACCTTTCATTCTCAAGGTTTGTTGCAAAAAGGGCCATTTCACTTTGTCATAAGCCTTTTCAAAATCTATTTTAAACAACACCCCATCTATCTCTTCTTATTATGAAGCTCATGAATTGTTTCATGTAAAATGACCACCCCTTCTAAAATATTTCTTCCGGGCATAAAGGCTGATTGAGTCGGTTTTATAACTCTTGGGGCAATTCCAGATATGTGATTTATACCAGCCTTAGTGAATATTTTGAAACATACATTTAATAAACAAATAGGTCTATATTGTTGTATTTGGGCCGCATCCTCCTTTTTGGGTAGAAGTGGTAGAAGTGTTATAGCGCCAAAATTCAGCTTGTATAAGGGCATCTCCCCATTACTAAACTGAACAAATAACGCCACTCTTTTATTACTTCCCAAAACTTTTGATAAAACTCCACCGGAAAACCATCCGGTCCAGGAGCTTTATTGAGATCCATCTGTGAGATCGCCTCAAAGACCTCCTCTTTAGTAAAAGGAGCTGTCAAGATCTCATTTCATCCGCTGAAATTTGTGGAATATCATGTACCACCTCCTCCATTAAAGATATATTACTTGGCACCGGTGTCCCAAATAATATAAAACTCAGTGATATAGATTTCATATTATCTTCCCCAACAATAGTTCCCTCTTGTTGCTCCAATTGGAAGATTTTCTTCTTTTGATGTTTACCATTTTCTATCAAATGAAAGTATCTCGTATTATTGCCCCCCTCCTGGATATGTTTGACTTTTGCTCTTTGAGCCCATTTAGACTCCTCATCCCTTCTTAGTTTATTTAGGCTCTCATTTGCTTTCTTTAATTGTTCTTTTTCATTTGAACTCAATGGATTTATTTCCGCTTTCAAATCTAATTGGTAAATGATATGTAGCAATCTCTCTTTTTGTTGTTTATACTTTCCACTTTGATTTTTCCCCATCCCTTAAGAAATCTTCTTATATGTCTCAACTTATTCAACCAAGTCTCCATTGGATTCGCTCCCACCAAAACTGATTTACATTTCTTTACTATCATATAAAAAAAAACCTCTTGTCGCAACCAATGTAGCTCAAAAGAGAATTTTGACTTATTACCCAGATGTGCTTTACCCCTGAATCAATAAGTATTGGGGTATGATCTGAATCAGCTTTAGTCAAAGCTCTAACTGTTACTAAAGGAAATTTCTGTTCTCAAGAGATGGATGCTAGAACTCTATCAAGCTTCTCATATGTAGGTTCATCACGACAACTCGCTCACGTAAATTGTCTCCCCGTAAGTGCTATTTCACGTAAATTCAGGTGCTCAATAATTGCATTAAAGACCAAAGGCCAACGCGCCCTGAAATTGTCATTATTTTTTTTCTTCCCTTTTCCGTATAATATTGAAATCACCCCTATCAACATAGGTAGTGTTTCGGATTCACAAGTTCTCACCAATTCAAATTTGTGCGTATCTTCGGCAGCCCCATAGACCGGCACCAAAATCCATTCAAAACAATCTCTCTTGCATTTAATATGCAGCTTGACACAAAAATCTCCTGTGCTAACCTTTAACACCTGAAGTGTATCTGAGTTAATTCCCACTAGAATACCCCCTAGAACGTGATGGTCGGAGTAATCGCCCACTTCTTCTGTTTCCTTCCACGGTTGGACCAACGCTCGCTATAGTTGATTCGAGTGTAGCAGATCAATCCATAACAGTACGGGCAGCTCGGTGTTAAGAAGTGACAGCCGTAGAACCTACTAGTGTGTTTCCCTCAAACGCGATGAGTTTGCGAGGAAATCTGTTACACAAAGATCTTATTTTGTAGCGATAAGCCATAGAGACACCATTCCACTCTAAGTTATAGATTAACTGGGGCACAACGTCTTCCTGGGAATTTGATAGAAGAAAACCCAAAATACACGTTCATTAGATCGAAGAAACAATCGGATCGAGACAAAATAAAATTAATTTACATAACAACCCCATCCGATGTTGTTGCATATTTGATTCAGCATTGGTGTCTCCGTCGCCGCCGCGCACCGCTCAGGAAGGTCTAGAAAAATACTATGAGATATAGATTTAAGGCAAGGCAAGGCAAAGTAAGGCTCGGCCAAGAGATGGTGGGTTAGACCAGTCATTGCGACATGCGTGAGCTGTCAACGGGATGCACTTGGCCATTCCCTAGCATAGGACACATAATTAATGGTGCTCATAATCTAGGGCGTACAAGTATGCGGCCCCCTTAATCCACGGCAATTAATTGGTGCCAATAATCTTCAACCATGACGAAAATTTGTGCGGCGACTTTGCTGGGCACCGGGAAAGCCCATCCGTCGTCCAAAACATTTTTGCAGGTGACCGTCCAAAATAATACACCGGGTAAGGGGGATTTTTTGTAGTGTGGTGATGTAACGCATCTAGACGGTCGAGGCAGAGATGACGTTGTTCGGATATTTATGTCCGATGGTGGCAACAAAGATGAGGATGTGCCTATGGTAGAGGAACCGTCGACAAAAATGAGAGATGAGAGTGATGATGTAGAGTGATCGAGAGGGGAGAATGAGCGGTAAGGGGATTTATGGCGCATGATCCAAGTGGAGCGAGGCGTCTCCAATCTTGTGTGTGTCGTGTGTACTCTCGCAGGCCTAGCTCCACGAAAACTACACATTTGGTTGTTCCTAGCTAGTCGCACTGCTTTGCGCTTCGTGTTGGCCTCTAAGCTTCCAAGGAAGCCAAAATTTACAAAACCTGGTTGGCATCCATGCAGATAACAATTAACACCCTAGCTGGCCCCAAGAAGATGCTAATAGAGTAGGAAAGGCAACGGTGGCTGATGATGCCGACTGACTTTGAAGATGTTGGGTATGGGCGCGCTAGTTGCGAGTCTATATGGCAACGGGGAACATCGAAAATTTTCTCCGTCCCCATCCCCACTAACTGTCATGGGGGCAGTTCTTTTACCATCCCCATCTTCATCGGGTAAACAAATAACCATCGGTTAACCATCACTGCTTTAGCTAGTAACTATGCGCCCAAAATAAAAATGATAACATAGTAGGATGATGGGGCTGGCTGGATCAGGAGTTTAGAAAGGAGAGGCGAGCATTAGAGAGTTGGGATTTGGGGGCTACGGGCGGTTGGGGACGGGAGGGGAAATGTGAGCACAATATGATTAGGGTTTTCTGGTATCTATACATACATATCTTGTACCCTAGTGCCACATGTCATGTGCCTAACGCGAATTTCACGGTTATCGGGTATGGATAGTGGTAACACAGACCCATCCCCACCTTGCCTAACAT
Source organism: Lolium rigidum (assembly GCF_022539505.1). Lineage (NCBI taxonomy): Eukaryota > Viridiplantae > Streptophyta > Magnoliopsida > Poales > Poaceae > Lolium > Lolium rigidum. Next base: position 394,993,407 of record NC_061510.1, on the reverse strand, counting down.
GGAGAGTTTGCCTCCAATAGGACCCCCACGGGGATGAAGTGCTAACCAAAACCGTCCCCTAATAGGTGAATTAACCACCAGGGATCGGGGAATGGGCCCCATTGCCAAATTGAGTTGCGAGGCATAAAAGAGGGATGGGCTCCCAAAGTTCCCTCCGACCCACGAGAGGAGTAACACTAGAAAAATCGCATTGGAGATCATGCCAGAGAGGTCAATAAGGCTTGTTGTGTTACGCAAGCAACGCAAGTCACCGGCTGCCGCGACATCAATTTCTCGTGGTCGCTCGGCTCGGCAACAGTGACTGTTGCCGTGAATCGACAGTGACCCGTAAGAGTTTGACCTCAGAAAGCTTGCCACCCACTTCTCGTAGATCCTCTAAGGGCATATGCAGCGGCCCATCTCAAGCAGACCAAATGTGTTAGGAAAAAACCCTAGCCCACCGATCGGATGCAAAGTGATCGGCATGTCCGCCTCCACACATTCCCGAACCAAATTTGGGCCGCAAATGCGTCAGCGCGGATGCGTCACAGACGTAATGCGTCTCCGCATCCTACCACTACGGGGCCGTATGGCATTGGGTGAGAGGCATGCATCGCTTCCACACCTGCGGAAGCCGCATCGCTGCCACGCTAACCACCATTGATGGTGCGCTTCGACTTCAGCGGCGGTGCTAGGACTGACGCACGACGGCTCATCTTTTGCGCCACCATTAATGGCACACGCTTGGAGTCTCATGCCGCAACTAAATGCCGCTGCTCCCATCAGCCGCCCTGTGCCATCGTCCCCTACATTGCGCCATTGCCACATCCAACACTTCCTTCTTCGAAGTACACCAAAAACTTTGAGGAGACACCATGGACAAGAAGGCCTTTCCACATAGGAAGTCAAAGAAGCATGACGATGAGGTCAGGTCGTTGTCGGTAAAGACAGAGAAGTCACGCAACCGCGTGACCGTCATTGTCCTTGCCGCGCGGGAAATCTACGAGAGGAGGATCCCATGTGTAAGATGGGACAATGTCCACCTTCCCGAGGGTTGGCTTCTCAGCCGCCAGAGGATGTTCACGCTACCGGTGCCACGAAAAGGACTGGGAGCACCGTCGGGAGGTCACGTGTTGTTGGTCCCTTCTTCCTTCAGACCTCCTGGCCGACCTAGCGTACAATGCCGACTCACACATGTGGGAAAACTTCTTCCTCATCGAGTTCAACCTGAGACGTCGCTCCTACTTCTTGGCGGTGACGAGTTTGTCTATGGCCCACCACCGGCAGCCAACGTGAAGGTAGAGAAGGTGGAGGAGCTGCATGAAATCGAGAGAGAGCTCTTCTACGGCGAGGACATCCCGGGTGAGGGTCCGTGGGAGACAACAATGACAACATGGGATATCTCGCCTACATGGTGGAGAAAGCAAGGCGGAGGGCATGCTGGATTTGCTCCCCGTCCAACAAGACAATCTCGACGAAGAGGAGGTGATAATGTAGGCAGCCCCGGCATGCGAGTGCGCACATCTCAGTAGGCAACTCCGAGGATGAGGCAGTCAGGCTAGCAGTGCATGCCTCAACGCACCGCCCCCAACCTCGTTGTGGGATCAGTGGGCCACTCCTCCTCCAGCTCCTCCTCCTTCACCGACATACCTGCTACCTTCATGTGAGCCCAACTATCCCTAGGAGAAACAACCACTAGCTACAGTTGACGAGGGAGCTCCTCGGCAATGCCCCCCATGAGGGGCTTGGGGTTGACAGAATCCTGCAGGCTAACACAAGACATTGGATACCAAACGAACATGCAGTGAGATTTACCCAGGTTCGGGGCCCTCTGTGAGGTAAAATCCTTACTTCCTGCTTGTCTGATCTTGATTTATCAAGTAAAATAGGTTACAATGAGGCAGCCGACAGACTGCTATGGTGATCTCGTCGGGAGGCAAGGTTTCCACGGTTTGTGTATGCTAGATTGTGGGGTTTTGTGTGTGTTCCTGTTCGGCAGCCCTCTCCTGGCCTTTATGTAGCAGGCCAAGTCTAGAGAGTCCTGTCCGAACTCGACTAGGTTATATTGAGACCTAATCTATCCTTTCCTTTATCGACATCTTCTTGTCTTGTTTGTCAAGAATCCATCTCCTTATAAGTCTTCTCTGTAGTAACCGACGTACGTATCCACCTTGTATTATGGCAATCTTCATGGGCCCTTATTGGGCTAAAGAAGATAGACTAATGTCGGGTACCCGAAGGGTAATGCCCACATCAACAGTCCCTCCTCCTCCACCCCCGATCCACCACCTACCCGTGCCCACTCCCAACTAGCTGTGGCCTACACCGGAGTTCGTGAACCTAATGCAGGATGACGAAGATGACCAGTAGAATTAATAGGCCAGGGTCTAGGCCCGTTAGTTTCCAATGTTTCTTGTATTTTTTAAATATATATAAATTATGGTTTCTATGAATGAAAATGTACAAAAACAAAATCTGCGTCGGGCCGCTAGGAAGGCCCCGACCCAAACGGGAAAAAGGCACTGAGAGCATGATTTTAGTGTCCTTGACCCGACTCAAAAGACCAGAACCGGACACAAATTGTGTCTGAAATCTGTCAGGCCGCTAGGCATCTCCACCAACCCGACCTATTTTGGACATGGTAAGTGTTTGTTTTGGTCCGGTTGGGTCTGGCTCGGTTCCCCTTCTCCGGCGCTGGTGTGGCGGCTGCACTGGATCTTGAAGACGAATAAGGAGGAGGTGTTGTGTGGCCTCGCGGTGAAGATGGGTGGCCATGGGGTAGGCTCTATGGAGCCGGCGACCGGCGACTTCCCGTCCACGGAAGGGGTGCTCCTGTTCCAAGCCATCGAGAGGAGCAACGGCGGCTTTGTGGTCTTCGTCATCGTCATCGGGGTCTAGGGGTTCATGGTCCTGTGGACCTGGGTGTAATTTCAATCTTGTACTGGACCTTTCTGTAAGATCGAGGCTATAATATTACTTCCTTTTTACCGCAAAAAAAGTCCACCTAAAGTCTCAAACAGGCGTCGGTTCATTTATATATTTTATTTGTATGTTTTATTTATCTGTCCTTTTGATTTTTGTTTTTCATTGATTTGGCATTAGGCATCCATTACCAAGATTGGACCGTGGGGTGGATCTGGTGGCAAGCTTAGCGAAATTGAGGTGGCTCCCGTGTGTCTAAATAGCATAACAATCCGTAGCGGCAATACCATACAATCGATTGCGTTTTCATATAGCGACATAGATGGAAACCAACATGATACAGGTGCATGGGGAGCTCACGTAGGCCACCATGCTGTTGCAAGTTTCCACACGGTGAGTACAAATAATTTATTAAACTTAGCTAAGCTCTGAAGCCATTAAGGCTGATAATTCTTTTTTGCCGGCCTCTTGTAGATTCAGCTTGCCCCATTGGAGCTTTTGATGGAAGTTTCTGGAACAGTTGGTCCATGTAACACACATAATGTGGATGTCGTAACTTCAATTGTGTTTACCACCAATGTCAGTTCCTATGGTCCTTTTGGAACAGTAGTGGGAATTCGTTTCCAAACTCCACCCATGAGATATGGTAGTATTGTTGGCTTCTTTGTCAGATCTATGGAATATGTTAATGCAATTGGCTGCTACGTGAACTCTCAGGGGGAACAGATGGAAAGGCGGGTACGAATTTATACTCAACTTGTTCTATTCATACTTACCATTTTTAATTTATTTTATTTTTCTGATAATTTCTTGTTGTGTTTATCTGTTTCACCCAGGCTTTGATTAGAAAAGTTGGGCACTGGGGTGGTAGTTCTGGGCATACTCAAGACGTGGATGTCTTACCCCGACGTTTGACCAGCATCGTAGTTCGTAGTGGCTTTGCAATTTTTGCACTCGCATTTAAATATATTGACTGCAATGGTCAGCAGCGCAGTACCGGTCCATGGGGAATATCAGATGAACACGGAGATGACAGCGTCCATACGGTGCATATATCATACCTCTCTAAATTATTTCCCCAATACATAAATGCAGAAATGTGTCGTTTCCATATCTTCTACTAACCCATTCTTGTTCATACTTATTGCTTGGTACATAATTTTCTTATGTTCATTTACAGATTGAATTCGCCCCTTCAGAATTTCTTAAGCAAATTTCTGGAACAATAGCAATGCACACATATTATGGAGAAATTCTGACGTCACTTTCCTTTGTCACCAATAGTGGTAATTATGGACCTTTTGGAGAAAAATTAGGGAATCATTTCTCCAGTCCCGTCCAAAACAATGGTAGCATCGTTGGCTTCTTTCTCAATGCCACTAATTTTATCATCTATTCACTTGGTCTCTACGTGGACATAACAGGAGCAGCGGTATGTCTTCTACTTTCAGCAAGTTGTTTTCTTAACAACAACTTTTTTGGCTTAATCATAATTTATTATTTTTTGACATATTTCATCGAAAGCTTATTTTTATTCATTTGCACTCTGGTTTTCTATTAGCAAGAACTGATTAATCGAATACATCTCCCATTGTTTTATCTTGACACTTTTTTTTATCACTTTCCATATTATAATTTTTATCTTCGTGCAGTGATATTAATATCAAGAAAAAATATCAATTACACTAGGTCCGTGCACCCACATGATATAGAGAGTTGGTTGAGACGACATACATTTTCGAATCAGTTGACCGGAATTAAATTCAAATCATATAAACAGAAACCATAAATGATAGGTGCCTTGTTTTTTAAAATGTTTACTGTGATGGTACTGATTGTTGGACTTTCTGGACAACGATGGGCTGCTCGCCCAAACGTTGAAGATGATATAAAGGAGCTTGATGCGGTGAGCTTAATAGCTTGCTGAGACTTCAATTTAATTGATGACATATTTCATTTTTCTATCTCATTGAATGGGTAGATCGTTGTCATTTACCTTGCAAAAATAAATAAATATGGATAGTCCGTTTCACCAAAACATAATGTCAAACACATGAAGAGCTTTACATATTTATTGATCATGAACTTTTCCATCAAAAGGCCAACCAATCAGATTCAGAAGTACAATATATCTGTCTACTTCTAAAATGTTTAGCTTAATTACGGTTTTTGAAATAGAGAGTGAATAGGACTGATTTGGAGTTATTTGGACTAAATTGTTTGCAATCGTATAGCTGATTTGTGACAGTGGATCATTTCACTTCGTTTTTTGGACTAAAATAAACCAACGACGCGAGGTTTTGGGGCTAGGGGTGTAATTACCTAAATTTATATTTGCATCCACGAGGACTTGACCTCATGTGGTTGGATACTTTGAGTGTGCACCTTATTGCTTTAACAATGTGAGATAGCCTAATCATGTCATCTATTATTCTAAAAAATCATATCAACATGTTTCTTGGTTGATTTACTTTAGCTTCCAACAAAATACGATTTGGTGAGTGATATAAAAGAGGTCAATAAAGCGTCCGAATTGGAGTGAAATTATCGCACCAATCTGACCAAAAAAATTATGTAGCCATAATTTTCTGGCCGAGATTTCATATCGAAAGTACACCAAGCCCTTCATATTTACCAAGTAGCAAAAAAGAGCCTTTCATATTTATTGGGCATGAATATTTCTCTAAATGACAAATAGAAGTCAAACTGAAGTCCCAAGCAGGCATCGGATCCGTTTATATATTTCAGTTGTAATCTTTTATATACTGATCCTTTTAATTTTCATTTTTCATTGATTTGGCCCTAGGAATCCATTACCAAGATTGGACCATGGGGTGGATCTGGTGGCAAACTTAGAGAAATCGAGGTGGCTCCCGTGTGTCTAAATAGCATAACGATCCGTAGTGGCAATACCATACAATCGATTGCGTTTTCATATAGTGACAAAGATGGAAACCAACATGATACTGGTCCATGGGGAGCTCACGTAGGCCACCATGCTGTTGCAAGTTTTCACACGGTGAGTACAAATAATTTATTCAACCTAGCTAAGCTCTGAAGCCCACTAAGGCCGATAATTCTTCTTCGCCGGCCTTTTGTAGATTCAACTTGCCCCTGTAGAGTTTTTAATGGAAATTTCTGGAACAATTGGTCCATGTAACACACATAATGTGGATGTCGTAACTTCAATTATGTTTACCACCAATGTCCGTTCATATGGTCCTTTTGGACGAGTAGTGGGAATTCGTTTCCACAGTCCACCGATGAGAAATGGTAGTATTGTTGGCTTCTTTGTGAGAGCTATGGAATCTGTTGATGCGATTGGCTGCTATGTGAACTTTGAGGGGGAACCGATGGAAAGGCAGGTACGGATTTATAATCAACTTGTTCTATTCATACTACTCCCTCCGATCCAAATTAGTTGACTCTATTTTGTCTTGATATGGTTGTACCCTGATGTCTTTGTTGACTAGATACATCTGTATCCAGAAAAAAATGGAGTCAAATAATTTGGATTGGAGAGAGTACCGTTATTTATATATTTATTTTTCTGATTATTTGTTGTTGTGTTTATTTGTTTCCACCCAGGCATTGATTAGAAAAGTTGGGCACTGGGGTGGTAGTACTGGGCATACTCAGGACGTGGATGTCTTACCCCGGCGTTTGACAAGCATCGTAGTTCGTAGTGGATTTGCAATTTTCGCACTTGCATTTAAATATATTGACTGCAATGGGCGTCAGCGCAGTACCGGTCCATGGGGAATATCACATGAATACGCAGATGACAGCATCCACACGGTGCATATCAGACTTCGCTAAATTATTTACCTAATAAACAAATGCAGAAATGTGTTACCCGTATCTTCTACTGACACATGCATGTTAATACTAATAGCTCGATACATAAATGTCTTATGTTCATTTACAGATTGAATTTGGCCCTTCGGAATTTCTAAAGCAAATTTCTGGAACAACAGCCATGCACACGTATTATGGAGAAATTCTGACGTCACTTTCCTTTGTCACCAATACGGGTAATTATGGACCTTTTGGAGAAACATTAGGGAATCATTTCTGCAGTCCCGTCCAAAACAATGGTAGCATCGTTGGCTTCTTTGTCAATGCCACTAATTATATCATCTATTCAGTTGGTCTCTACGTGGACATAACAGGGGCAGTGGTATGTCTTCTACTTTCGGCGATTTATTTTCTTAACAACCATCTGTTCAGGCTGAATCATAATTTTTGTTTTGTCATATTTCATGAAAGCTTAGCTTTATTCATTTGCAGTCTGGTTTTCTATTACCACACACCTTAATGAACACATCTCCTGTTGTTTTATTATGAGAATGTTTTTTCATTTTCCATATTACAATTTTATCTTTGGACGGTGAAATATGTCAAAAACAACATATATTTTTGAATCTCGATTGACCAGAATTAATTCAAATCATATAAACGGAATCCATAACTGATAGCTGCCTTGTTTTTGAAAATGTTTACTATGATTGTACTGATTGTTGTATTTTGCTACACAACGATGGGGCTACTCACCCAAACATCTAAGATGATATAAAGGAGCTTGATGCAGGGAGCTTAATAGCTTGTTGAGACTAAAATTTAATTGCTGACATATTTCTTTTTGTACATAAAAAAACCTGTTTACCTTTTTCTATCTTATTGAATGGGCAGATTGTTGTCATTTACCTCCCAAAAATAAATAAATATGGAGAGTCAGTTTCACCAAAACTTAATGTGAAACATATGATGCTCTTTGCATATTTATTGATCATGAAGTTTTCCACCAAAATCCCTACCAATCAGATTCAGAAGTAGAATATGTCGATCAACTTCTAAATTGTTTAGCTTAATTATAGTTTTTGAAATACATAGTGATTAGGACCGATTCAGAGTTATTTTGACTAAAGTATTTGCATTCGTACAACATATTTGTGATAGTGGATCATTGCACTTCGCAAAATTGTTGACTAAAATGAACCAAAAACGCAAGTTTTTGGGATAGGGGTGTAATTGCGTCAATTTATATTTGCATCCACGAGGACTTGACCTCATGTGGTTGGATACTTTGAGTGTTCACCTTATTGCTTTAACAATGTGAGATAACCTAATCCTGTCATCTATTATTCTAGGAAATCATATAATCATGATTCATGGTTGATTTACTTTAGCTTCAAACCAATACGATTTGGAGAGTGATATAAAAGAGGCTAATAAAGCGTCCAAATTGGAGTGAAACTGTCACACCAATCTGACAAAAAAAATTATGTGGCCACGATTTTCTGGCCGAGATTTCATATCGACAGTACACCAAGCCCTTCATATTTACCAACTAGCAAAAAAGAGCCTTTCATATTTACCAAGCATGAATATTTCTCGCAAATGACAAGTAGAATTCAACCTGAAGTCCCATGCAGGCATTGGATCGGTTTATATATTTCAGTTGTATCTTTTATATATTGATCCTTTTAATTTTTTACTTTTCGTTGATTTGGCCTTAGGAATCCATTACCAAGATTGGACCATGGGGTGGATCTGGCGGCAAACTTAGAGAAATCGAGGTGGCTCCCGTGAGTCTAAATAGCATAACGATCCGTAGTGGCAATACCATACAATCGATTGCGTTTTCATATAGTGACAAAGATGGAAACCAACATCATACAGGTCCATGGGGAGCTCACGTAGGCCACCATGCTGTTGCAAGTTTTCACACGGTGAGTACAAATAATTTATTCAACCTAGCTAAGCTCTGAAGCCCATTAAGGCTGATAATTCTTCTCCACCGCCCTTTTGTAGATTCAGCTTGCCCCTTTGGAGTTTTTAATGGAAGTTTCTGGAACAATTGGTCCGTGTAACACACATAATGTGAATGTCGTAACTTCAATTGTTTTTACCACCAATGTCCGTTCCTATGGCCCTTTTGGACGAGTAGTAGGAATTTGTTTCCACACTCCACCGATCAGAAATGGTAGTATTGTTGGTTTCTTTGTCAGATCTATGGAATCTGTTGATGCGATTGGCTGCTATGTGAACTCTGAGGGGGAACCGATGAAAAGGAGGGTACGGATTTATATGCAACTTGTTCTATTCATATCACCCAGGTTTTTAAAATCTATGTTGCTTCTTTGATTATTTGTTGTTGTGTTTATCTATTTCCACCCAGGCTTTGATTACAAAGGTTGGGCACTGGGGTGGTAGTTCTGGACATACTCAGGACATGGATGTCTTACCCAGGCGTTTGACAGGCGTCGCAGTTCGTAGTGGATTTGCAATTTTTGCACTCGCCTTTAAATATATTGACTGCAACGGGCAACAACGCAGTACCGGTCCATGGGGAATATCAGATGAATACAGAGATGACAGCGTGCATACGGTGCATATCCGACTTCCCTAAATTATTTCCCCAACACATAAATGCAGAAATGTTTCGTTCCCATATCTTCTACTGACCCATGCATGTTAATACTTGTTGCTTGCTACATAATTGTCTTATGTTCATTTACAGATTGAATTTGGCCCTTCGGAATTTCTTAAGCAAATTTCTGGAACAGTAGCCATGCACACATATTATGGAGAAATTCTGATGTCACTTTCCTTTGTCACCAATACTGGTAATTATGGACCTTTTGGAGAAATATTAGGGAATCATTTCTGCAGTCCAGTCCAAACTAATGGTAGCATCGTTGGCTTCTTTGTGAATGCCACTAATTATATCATATATTCAGTTGGTCTCTATGTGGACATAACAGGAGCAGTGGTATGTCTTCTGCTTTCAGCGATTTGCTTTCTTATCAACAACATTACATTCTGCACTACGTTGTTTTATCTTTACACTGTTTTCTTATAATTTTATCTATGTGCGGTGAAATATATTAATATAAAGAAAATTCCAATTACACTAGGTCCATGCACCCACGAGTTCGTTGGAACAACATACATTTTCGAATCTTGGTTGATCGGAATCAAATTAAAATCATATTAAACGGAAATCATAACTAATAGCTGGCTTGTTTTTTGAACATATTTACTGTTAGAAATATGCCACGTCGGCGTTGACCAGCGCGGGCGTCGCGTGTGTGTGAGTCTGTGCTCGTGTAGTTTTTGTATGTACCATGCAGTAGGGGGCCGTTTGGAGCTGTTGGAGCAGCAGCGTGTCAAACGCGTATGTGCGGGTCCTGCGTGCGGCCAGGATGAGCGGATTGTGGACGCGTGAGTGCGCGTAGTGTGTTGCTGTGTCTTCTTTGTATTACTTGTAAGGAGGGAGGCCGTATGCGCGGCCGGAGGCGCGCTGGAGAAAATTTCTTTGTTGTCTCATATGTTTCCTTTTCTTCCACCTTGGTCCATGTGTGAGAGAGAGCTAGCTAGAGCTAACGCCAACAATTGGTATCAGAGCCTCAAGGCGATGGTGGCCATGGTGCGCGGTAATTCCGTGGCGAGCAAGGCGGACGCGGCCGTGACATGCTGTGACGCCATTCGTGCGGTGGGCGCAGCAGCCGCAGAGGTGCGGCACGACGACCATGGTGAGGCGGCTATGGAGGCGTGTCGGACGGATGCGGAGGCTGGGCCCTAGCTATGGCCGGGTGTGATGTGCTCACCGGCGTCCAGGTCTCACGGATGAGCATGTGGCTCCCGTACAAGAAGATCTGATCTTCATGCGTACGGCCGCAGGATGATTGTGAAGAAGACGGTGTTCCCGGAGGGCCGGTTCGGCGTGTGTCTCTGGAGGAACTCGGCGTGTGTCGTTGAGGAAGAAGATGGCATGTGTCGCTGGATAAGAAGCTGCGGCGTGTGTCGCCGGAGGAGCTCGGCGTGTGTCGTTAAGGAAGAAGATGGCTTGCGTCGCTGGATAACAAGCTTCGACTTGTGTCGCTGGGGACAAAGAGGAGCATTCCCCGCGACGGTCAATGAGTAGCCGGTGTCCTGTACGTCAGGATGGGCGGCGAGGTTGTGGCTTAGGGGAAAAATGTTAGAAATAAGCCACGTGGACGTCGACCAGCGCGTGTGTCGCGTGTGTGTGAGTATGTGCTTGTGTAGTTTCTGTATGTAGCATGCAGTAGGGGGCCGTTTAGAGCTGTTGGAGCAGCCGCCTCAAACGCATATGTGCGCGTCGTGCGTGTGGCCAGGACAAGCTAGCGGATCGTGGAGGCGTGAGGGCGCGTGGTGTGCTTGGGCAGGAGCTTCGTATGTGCCTTGCTCGGCCTATAAAGCTCCTTGTATTGATTGTAACACAGGGAGAAGTTTGAGCTGAAGAAAAGAACGCCGTATGCGCGGCCGGATGCGTTCGTCGCTGGAGAAAATTTCTTTGCTGTTTCCTCCGTTTCTTCTTTTTCCACCTTGTTCCGTGAGAGAGAGAGCTAGCACCAACATTTACTGTGATCATACGGATGGTTGGACTTTACAGGATTACAATGCGGCTGCTCGCCCAAATGTGGAAGGGGATATAAACGAGCTTGATGAGGTCAACATGGAAGGTGATATAAAGGAGCTTGATGAGGTGAGCTTAGTAGCTTATGAGACCGAAATTTGATTGCTAGCATATTTCCATTTGTACATAAAACATACTTGTTTTGCCTTTTTCTATCTTAGTGATTTGGAATAGCAGCGTCATTTTTACCGCGAAAATAAATTTATATAGAGTTGTTTTACCTATGCTTAATGTCCAACATATGCTAAGCTTTGCATAATTTATACAAATCATATAAACCCGAAATTATAACTGATAGCTGGCTTGTTTTTGAACATATTTACTGTGATGATACTGATTGTTGGACTTTGCAGGACAACGATGGGCCCCGCACCGTCATGGAACATGATATAAAGGAGGTTGATGAGGTGAACGTGGAAGGTGATATAAGGGAGGTTGATGAGGTGAGTTTAGTAGCTTATATGAGACCAAAATTTAGTTGCTAACATATTGCCCTTTGTACATAAAACATACTTGTTTTTCCTTACTATCTTAGTAATTTGGAATAGCGGTGTCATTTTTACCGCGAAAATGAATATATATAGAGTTGTTTTTCCTATGCTTAATGTCCAACATATGACGAGCTTTGCATAATTTATACAAATCAAATAAACCGGAAATTATAACTGATAGCTGGCTTGTTTTTGAACATGTTTACTGTGATGATACTGATGGTTGGACTTTGCAGGACAACGATGGGCCCCGCCCCATCATGGAACGTGATATAAAGAAGGTTGATGAGGTGAACGTTGAAGGTGATATAAAGGAGGATGATGAGGTGAGTTTAGTAGCTTATGAGACCTAAATTTAGTTGCTAACATATTGCCATTTGTACATAAAACATACTTGTTTTGCCTTTTTATATCTAAGTGATTTGGGACAGCACTGCATTTTCCCTGCAAAAATATATAAACAGAGAGAGTTGTTTTACCTTAGCTTAATGTCCAACATATACTAGCTTTGCATAATTTATACAAATCATATAAAACGGAAACCAATACTGATAGCTGGCTTGCCTTTGAACACGTTTAATGTGATTGTACGGATGCATGGTTGGACTTTTCAGGACAACGATGGGGCTGCTCGCCCAAACGTGGAACGTGATAGAAAGGATGTTGATGAGGTGAACGTGGAAGGTGATATAAAGAAGGTTGATGAGGTGAGTTTAGTAGCTTATGCCACCGAAATTTAATTGCTAACATATTGCCGTTTGTACAAAAAACATATTTGTTTTGCCTTTTTCTGTGTAAGTGATTTGGGACAACAACTGTCACTTTTTCCGCAAAAATATATAAATAGAGAGAGGTTTTTTACCAACGCTTAATGTCCAACATATGCTGAGCTTTGCCTTATTTACTCAAATCATATAAAACGGAAACCATAACTTCTAGCTAGCCTGTTTTTGAACATGTTTACTATCATGTTACTGATGGTTGGAATTTGCAGGACAACGATGTGGCTGCTCGTCAAAACGTGGAAGGTGATATAAAGGAGGTTGATGAGGTGAACATGGAAGGTGGTATAATGGAGCTTGATGGGGTGAGCTTAGTAGCTTACTTAGACTGAAATTTAATTGCTGACATATTTCTTTTGCACCTAAAACACACTTGTTTTGTCTTTTCTATCTTAGTGATTTGCCATTTTCCTTACAAAAATGAATAAGTATAGAGAGTTCTTTTACGAAATCTTAATGTCCAAACATATGCTGAATGTTGCATAATTTAATGATCGTGATGTTTTCCACCAAATAACCAACCAATCAGATTCTAAGGTAGATGTAACTATTCCTAAATATAAGATGTTTTTAGAGTTTAAACTGGAATCCCTCATGTTTTCTATTTAGGAATGAAGGAATTACTTAGTTAAATTAAATCTAAACATGCTTTAATGACTACTACATATACATATTGAACTTTTATTTCTCCTTCTAATGTTATGCCCCAATGCGTTTTTTTACTAGGCATGTATTACAAAGATAGGGCCATGGGGTGGACATAAGGGAAACTCTAAGGACATTATGGTATCACCACCTCTACGCCTGAATAGCATCACAGTACGTAGTGGAGAGGTGATACATTCACTTGCGTTTTCATACAGTGGCGACCATGGAAAGCAGCACCATGCAGGTCCATGGGGAGCTTCCAAAGGCTTTTCTTATGGGAGTTTTGACACGGTTTGTAAATGTAACTCAAATTATATTTCATGGAAGGAGGCATGCATGTGCCTAGCGAATTCTGGGTATAAGAATATATGGACTGAAATCTTTTTTTATCCTTCCCTTATAGATTCAGCTAGGGCCCTCAGAGTTTCTGACCGAAGTTTCAGGAACTACTGGTTTCTCTACCCAATATTCTTCAGACGTTGTAATGTCTGTTACATTTATCACAAATGCTCGTCGATATGGACCTTTTGGAGGAGGAGGAGGAAATCATTTCCGTAGTCCAGTGATTAGCAATGGCAGCATTGTTGGGTTTTTCGCCCGTGCGGAGAGTGTGGTCTACGCAATTGGTATTTATGTGAGACCCGAGAGGGAAACAATGAAAGAACAGGTGCCAATATGTTTGAAATGAATTTTGTTTGTTTTATTTGTCTGCAGACTATATATTTTCTGACTTCGATAACGAAAATTGCATTCAGGATTCGATTACAAAAATTGGACCATGGGGTGGTGATTCTGGGAGCCCTAGTGACGTGGATGTGTTACCCTGCCGGTTGATAAGTGTGGTAGTTCATAGTAGTATGGTAATCAATTCACTAACGTTTACATACAATGATTGTGATGGACAACAGCAGACCGCCGGTCCATGGGGAGGGTCCGGTGAGCCACTCGACGGGAACCCACATACAGTGAGTATAATTATTACTATTTTTTTTTGTCAACCATGTATGTACATATGTACGTCCCATTACACTATTACATATTTATGAGTAACTAGTTAGCATAACCATCAATTATTGTAATTGATTTGAACTAAAATTTTATAATATATCGATATTGTAGAAAAAAATTATGAAAAATACAGCATGTTCATCGCCAATGTAAATATATTTTATGTTTCAGGTCTAAGTGAGACAATTAACTTTCTGCTTTCTCCTTTGCAAGAAAGAAGTAGTGGGCATTCTTTCGTAGGATGCACTCTGTTTTGAAACCAAACTAACATTATATAAGGAGACATATTTCCATGAGAACAGTATATGTGGTTTAATGAGCCCTTCTGAAATATATACTTCCCTGTTGGTGCTACCATCGTTCTATGGTTTTTGCTGAATCGTATGACTAGCATTTTAATGTGGTGATGCATTGTATTCAACTCAAACTCAATTCAAACATTGTTTTAAGTCAAAAAAAATGCAGCACATATGGATGTCATTTATATTTATTTTGTTTATCAATGTTCAGACTACCACTTTGTCCAAATATCTAGTTTATAATAAATTTTCTTCACTTGTAGATTCTTCTTGGCCGATCAGAATTTTTGCGTGAAGTTTCTGGAACAATTGGTCGGAACTCCAACTATTCCGACGTTGTAACATCACTTCTATTTGTCACCAATACCCGTAGCTATGGACCATTTGGAAATGGAGGGGGGACTCGTTTCCGAAGTCCGTTGCGGAACGATGGTAGTATTGTTGGTTTCTTTGTCAATGCTGGAGACGTGATTGACGCAATCGGTGTCTATTTCCGGCCTAAGGGAGACGAAATCAAAGAGGTACGAATTTACTATGTGTTACCCATGAATTATATGTGCACACTACGTAAGAGCATCTCTAGCAGCACGAGACGTATACTACCAGACCAAATACTATAAAATGGTACTACAAAAAAAATTAGTAACGGATTAAGAAAGTTGTCTCTTGAAAAGGAGAAAGCCCGATAGAAATAGCACTACAAGTAGAAATTCAATTCAGCACATGGGAGCATATGCTCCTTGCACCGGAGAAAAACGAAGTTTTGAAACCGGGAGCATATGCTCCCGGGTGCCAAAACACCACTCCCCACTACAAGTTACTATGTTATATAACAAGTTTCTTCTACTCATATTTTTTTTAGATAAAAGGCACTAGGTGCCTGACTTTAAATTAATAAAGCCCAGCAAGTTCACACGAATTCATTTGTACTAATATTTTCCGTATGAACCATTGTACATGCTCTTAGGATTATTGATATCTGGCTTATTAGGACATTAAAGATAAACATTTATATGATAAGCTCTCCCATCCTTTATCGAAAAAAATATGATAAGCTCTCTCATGCTACAGATAATTTAAAAGAACTAATTGTTGATAGATCTTTTCTGTGTAGGAGGAAGGATGTTCTGATATTTTAGTTGGTATGGCTTCCATAGAAAGGTAAGATGGCCTCTTGTGTTGAATTTCTGATGCATAATTGTCCTGGTGCAAGTGCACTCTAGTATTAGCATTGCATCGAGCCCTGCTAGGTACACACCCTCCCCAAAATTTAGAAGAATAAGATGGTCTTTAGATTAATTCACTAATTACGTTGTCCCACTCCCACCTAGCCCGTATCCAAGCCCTATATACGCCATCCCTGCAAAACTATGCTCTGGCGGCCGTGGATTGATACTGCTAGCCCCCACCTACTGAGTCCTACTATGCTCGGTTTGGTAGGTCGTAGGTCGTCGGCAGTTTTTTACTTTGGGCCCTCATAAATCTAGAAACGAACCCGCAGTCCTTATTATACGTCGTCCGCCCCGTTCCCGAACTTGTCCGATTTTACCAGACACGCCGACCGCGATCTCGATGACGTCTCCCGTATGATGCCGCCTGATCCCCATCTCCTGGATTTGGACACCAGCGCGCCGGAGTAGGACCAAATCAAGCCCGGCAATGTCTTCTTCGGCGCGGCGCCGCTGCCCAGAACCCTCCTCTCAAACCTTCTGTCGTAATCCGTTGAGTGGCGGCAGGGATGGAGCCGGGTGCTGCAGGGATGTGGTGAAGCAGGTGAGGCCGGGGGAGATAAGGAATGTTAGACATGTAACGTAGCTGTATATGTGTTCATACCATATTGGTATTAGAGTTGTATTGTATCTTGTATACACCCCATATATATATATGAGATAGGCCACCCCTAGAGGGTTGTGCCGGTTCCCCCAAATATACTTTGTCTTACATGGTATCACGCCGAGTCGATCCCAAACCCTAAACCTAGCCGCCGCCGTCGTCTGCCTCCTCGCAGCCGTCGCCTGCTGCTACCTCGCTTCCGCCATCGCCGGCGCCATGGACACGAGTGCCTCCGCAGGCCTCTCCTCCTCCTCCGCCGGGCATCTCCCGGCCAGTCTGGCGGCCCTCCTCAACAAGCCGCTCGACCACGCCGCCGCTGCCTCTACGTCTCCGATCGGGACGGTCAGTGTCGGCTCCTTCATCACGGCGCCCATCTCCACCTCGCAGCAGCTCGTCCAGCACACCGCCTCGACCGGTGCCGCCGCTGTGGCCCCAGCAGTCACGACCGGTGCCACCACTGCGACCACGGCTGTCGCGCCACCGGTGCCTGCCTTCGTGCCGCCACCCTCGGCGCCCTCTGCCATGGATGTGCTCGCCACGCTGCCGCCGCCCTACCACTTCGGCAATCATATCACCATCAAGCTCACGCCCGACAATTATATTTTTTGGCGTGCGCAGGTTCTTCCGCTACTCCGGAGCCACTACTTGATGGGTTACGTTGATGGTACCCTACCCTGCCCTCCCGCGCTCATTGATAGCGTGCACGGCCCGGTGGTGAATCCGGCTCACCGTGTGTGGACAGCGCAGGATCAAGCTAACCTCTCCTCCATCCAGGGGTCTATCTCGCCGTCCGTCGCTGGGATGGTGGTTTTTGCCGCTACCTCGTGCGAGGCACGGAAGACTTTGGAGGCGAGCTTCTCGCTCAATCCCGGGCGCGTGCCAACTCTCTTCGTCGTGAACTCGGCGAGTGCGAGAAGCTAGACATGAGCGCCAAGGACTACTACAACAAAGTGCGCGGGCTCGCTGACACGCTTGCTTCCATCGGTCAGCCCCTCTCCGATTCAGAGTTCAACTCCTACATTGTGAACGGACTCGATGAGGAGTATGATGGCTTGGTCGAAGTGATGGAAGATCGCACCACACCCATGCCCCGCTCATGTGCTTTATGCGAAGCTTCTCCGCACTGAGCAGCGCGTCGAGGCTCGTCCTGGCCGTCGGAGTGGCGGCGCCCACTCTGACCCATCGGCGAATGTCGCGCACAAAGGAGGTGCGCGCAACCCGTCGACGCCCACCCAGGGCAAGCCCCCTGCACCCTCGCCTCCGGCCCCTGCATCGTCCCCTGGCTATGGAGGCGGGCGTAACCAGCGCACCTGTCAGCTCTGTGGCCGTGATGGTCACCTTGCGTCTAAGTGCCACCGCCGCTTTCAGCGGAGTTTCCTTGGCATTGGGAACGATGGCAAGGATACGCGCAACAATGCGCGCCAGGCCGCCATGGCCGATCGGCCCTCTCCTTCGGGCCAGCAAGGACAGACCCAGTCCTACTCCGTCGACCCTTCCTGGTACATGGACACCGGGGCTACGGATCATCTCACCAGCGAGCTGAACAAGCTTCACACTCGCGACACCTACCATGGCTCTGACAAGGTCCACACAGCAAACGGAGCAGGTATGCATATCTCTCATATTGGTCAAGCATCCCTTCTCACTCGTCATCCATCCAGACACCTTCATCTCAACAATGTTCTTCATGTTCCTTCGTCACACGCAATTTGCTCTCTGTTCCCAAGCTCACCTATGATAATAATGTTTTCTGTGAGTTTCACCCGTTTGATCTTTTTGTTAAGGACCGAGCTACGAGGGACGTTCTTCTTAGTGGGCAGCTGTGTCATGGACTATATCGTGTGGATCCTCCGGGCGCTCCCCAGGTGTTCAGTGGAGTCAGAGTCTCTCCGTCGCAGTGGCATGCTCGCCTTGGGCATCCTGCCACTCCTATCGTTCGCCATGTCTTGAGTCGTCATGAGTTACCTAGCTTGTCTAGCAATAAAGATTTAGCAGTGTGTGATGCCTGTCAGCAAGGCAAAAGTCATCAGCTTCCTTTTTCTGAGTCTACTCGAGAAATTAATAGTCCTCTAGAACTTGTGTTTTCAGATGTATGGGGTCCTGCTCAAACCTCTGTTAGGGTCACAGATATTATGTCAGTTTCATCGATGCTTATAGTCGCTTTACTTGGCTTTATCTTATTAAGCGCAAATCTGATGTGTTTAGTATTTTCACTCAATTTCAGACGCATGTTGAACGTCTTCTCAAGCACAAAATAGTTCATGTTCAGTCGGATTGGGGGGGCGAGTATCGCAACCTCAACTCTTTCTTTCAGAAGCTTGGGATTTCTCATCGTTTATCATGCCCTCATACTCATCGTGCAGAATGGTTCCGTTGACCGTAAGCATAGGCATATCGTTGAAACTGGTCTTACCCTTTTGGCCCATGCATCTGTCCCCTTTAGATTCTGGAGTGATGCTTTTTCTACCGCTTGCTTTCTCATCAATCGTACTCCTACTCGTGTGTTAAACATGAAAACTCCACTTGAGCTCCTTCTTAACGAACTGCCAGATTACACCTTCTTTAAGGTCTTTGGCTGTGCGTGTTGGCCCCATTTGCGCCCATACAATAAACGTAAGTTGGAGTATCGCTCTAAAAAATGTGTTTTTCTTGGCTATAGTGCTCTTCACAAAGGGTACAAATGCCTTCATGTTCCCACGAATCGTGTCTACATATCTCGGGATGTTATTTTCGATGAGAATTCTTTTCCCTTTTTAAGCCTCCCAGTGTCCACTATACCACCGCTGCATTCATCTTCTGTCACTGCTGACCAATTTGGGGATGTTGCATATTCTCCCTTGTTGTTGCCTAACCATGGTACAGGTGTTGGTCGTGGAGCTCGCTTGGAACTTCTTGAGGATTCCCCTGATGACGATCGTGTGCCTGGCCTCGATGCCCGTGCACGCCGTGCTTCCCCTGATGACGATCGTTCGTGCTCGCCCTCGCCCGACGTCGATCACGCGCCCGTGCATGGCCTCGACGCTCGTGCCCGCCATGCACACGACGATCGCCCGCCCGCCCCGTCCCTGGCTACTGGGCGCCCGCGCTCGCCAGTGTCCCCGCCTCCTGCTGATCATGCCATAGATACTGCTGCACATGCCCATGCAGAGCCTGACCGTGTGGCCACGCAGTCTCCGCCGTCGTCTGCCCCTGCGTCGCCTCGCGCCTCACCGGCCTCGCCGGCGTCGCCTCGCGCCTCACCAGCCTCGCCGGCATCGCACAGCCCGTCGCCTAGTCCTTCGCCGTCGCCCAGCCCTGCTCCGGCTCCTCCACCGACATCCACTGCACCTGTTGCTCCGTCGGTTTCGCGGCCTCATACGCGCAGTCACAGTGGTATCTTTCGACCCTTGGAGCGCACTGATGGGACTGTCGCCTGGTATGCTTGCTCGTATGTCTGCTGCACTAGCTGATCCATCTCGCTGAGCCACGTACATATCAAGCTGCCATGAGCATCCCACATTGGCGACGAGGCTATGGAACAGGAATATCGAGGCCTTGGCTGCGTAACGACACCTGGACCCTTGTTCCTCCGCCACCTCGTGTTAATATCATTGATTCCAAATGGGTGTTCAAAGTGAAGAAGCATTCCGATGGATCCATTGAGCGCTACAAAGCACGACTTGTGGCTAGAGGATTTCGCCAGCGGTTTGGTCTTGACTATGAAGACACCTTCAGCCCTGTGGTCAAACCTACTACTATTCGCCTTCTTCTGTCGATTGCAGTTACTCGTGGTTGGTCTCTTCGTCAGCTTGATGTACAGAATGCCTTTCTTCATGGTTTGCTAGAGGAAGAGGTTTATATGCGCCAGCCTCCTGGTTTTGTTGATCCTGATCGTCCCTCTCACATATGTCGCCTCACTAAAGCTCTCTATGGTCTGAAGCAAGCGCCTCGTGCTTGGCATGCTCGTCTTGGTTCAGCTCTTCGTGCTCATGGTTTTGTGCCCTCTACAGCTGATTCATCTCTATTTCTTCTCCAGACGACCAAGGTTACTATGTATTTTTTGGTCTATGTTGATGATATTATCTTAATCAGCTCTCTACCTTGGCTGCGGATGCTCTCATTGCTTCGCTTGGGAAAGATTTAGCTGTCAAGGACCTGGGTACTCTTCATTACTTTCTTGGCTTGGAAGTGGCGACACATGGTTCTGGTTTGCTCATGACTCAGAAGAAGTACTCCCTGGATATTTTGCGCCGAGCTGGTATGCTTAAGTGTAAACCCACGGCTACACCTATGTCCTCTACTGAGAAGATTACAGCGGTTGATGGTACCTTGCTGACTTCTGATGAGGCTACTGAGTACAGGAGTATTGTTGGTGGTCTTCAGTATTTGACCATTACTCGACCGGATATTTCTTATGCTGTCAACAGGGTTTGTCAGTATCTCCATACACCACGCGACACTCATTGGGCTGCGGTTAAGCGCATTCTTCGCTATGTGCAGTCTACCTTGTCGTTTGGTCTTCATATCCGGCCGAATCCTTCTGGGGTCCTTTCTGTCTACTCTGATGCGGACTGGGCTGGTAGTCCGGATGACAGACGATCCACGGGGGGCTATGCTGTATTCTTTGGCTCTAATCTGATCGCCTGGAGTGCTCGGAAACAAGCCACCGTATCTCGTAGTAGTGCGAGGCTGAATACAAGGCTGTTGCCAATGCCACCTGCTGAGCTCATATGGGTACGATCTTTGCTTCGCGAATTGCGGGTCTCTCGATCCACGATCTCCGGTCCTGTGGTGTGATAATATTGGCGCTACATATCTTTCAGCCAATCCAGTATTTCATGCTAGGACTAAACACATTGAGGTGGATTATCATTTTGTGAGGGAACGTGTTGCACGACGACATCTATGGATCAAGTTCATCTCTTCTAAAGATCAACTTGCAGACATCTTCACGAAGCCATTGCCTCTTCCACAGTTTGAGGCTTGCAGGCGCAATCTTACACTTTTGAAAGCTTTACAAAGTGGCTAAGATTGAGGGAGGGTGTTAGACATGTAACGTAGCTGTATATGTGTTCATACCATATTGGTATTAGATTTGTATTGTATCTTGTATACACCCCATATATATATGAGATAGGCCACCCCTAGAGGGTTGTGCCGGTTCCCCCAAATATACTTTGTCTTACAAGGAATTACCGGAGGAGCTTCAGGCCCGTCGCGCGCGCAAGGTGACATGCCAGCGCGTCTCTGGCCTGGTGTCGTGGAGGGCCACGAAGGAGAGAGGGGAGGAGGCAGAGGAGACGGGTGCAGTAGGCGTGTGCACAACGGCGCTGCTGCCGCTGCTTCGGACGAAGTCCGTGGGGATGGGATGGAAGGAGTCCACTGTGGACTGTGATTTGAGAGAGAGGAACGGGGATCGCTTGGG
The DNA here is from genome assembly GCF_022539505.1 of Lolium rigidum. NCBI lineage: Eukaryota > Viridiplantae > Streptophyta > Magnoliopsida > Poales > Poaceae > Lolium > Lolium rigidum. The sequence goes on along the minus strand of NC_061510.1, from coordinate 394,971,598 downwards.
TGGGCAGATATAGTTCAGAACTGCAGACGGGGACGAAAGGAGGATGTCTGATGCTTTGGGGAGAGACGTAGATCTCTACGGCTGTTGCTTTGCTGATTTCAATCGGCTGCTTTGTTATGTTGATTGATTTACTAGCTGTACGGTCATATTGATGTCTGCAGCTCCTTTACTGAGACAATATGATACAAAAAGAGTTTCTAAATACAATGGTTGCCTGTTGATAGATGATGCATTTAAACGCGACTGGACATGCATCTTCGTGGTCGGCGAGTAGCGACTAAATTGACACACAACAAGCTTGCACAAGTTAGCTAAATACTGTCTCCGTCAAACGTATAGAGACAGGGGCACCTATGTTAAGTGGTTTGCAAAAAATGATCGACCAAAGAAATACTAGCTGGTCGAGTACTTCATCGATCAATCAGTTCAACTGTTGCTCTCGTCAGCATCCCAAGCTAGCTACTCTATTTCTCCATTCTCCTGACCCGATTGATCTGCAGCGAAAGATAGGATGCAATGATGCATGTACACCCTATTTCTCGCGTCAGCTCCAAGATATCTGACTGCCAGATTTAACCGAGTGGATGTCCTACGAGCCTACCAATAAAGAATGTAGACAGATTTCAAGAAAATAATCACACTTTCACACAAGTAAAACACCATGTCAAATGCCCAGTAAAAAATGAGTGCCTCGTATGTCATTATATTTACATGTGAAAAGCAAAATTATTTGGAAAGCCGTAACAACGCACGTGCATTTTGTCAGGTGTTTTTTTACGTTTTTACCCTCCCACCAATTTACATACTACTACAAAACTACACACTGTAAGGCCATCGGGTGAAGCAGACTCGCCGGAGCTTCGCTGCCATGCGCCCGGCATGCCTCTGCTGCGCCGCCGGGAGCCCGAGATGATCTCCCAGCTCCGCGTTCCTCTGCTTTCCCGCAGCCGTGGGATCCTCCACGGCCGATTCTCCCCGAGCCCCGTCGCCAAGATCTGTCTGTAGGTGCACCGGTACCGGCGCGCCACCATCCGTGGACTCCACAGACTGATCGAGTCGTCGCTGAATCGGCGAGATCAGCTCTAGGCTGGCCTGGGTCGGTTCCTGGCCCTCCTCAGCCTCTTCTCTATCTTTGTGCTCGATTAGCCCATCAGCAGAGGCGATGTGCGTCTTGACGGGCACTCGCGACTAGCAGACGTTGGCGTCGTGTGCATTGTACTGCACCAGCAAGGCGACGTAGGGCGGCGACAAGAGGGGATGAAATACAGATTGATGGAATCTAGAGTGATATTTGGAGACTTCATCAAAAGGTTTAGTGAAGTGGCCAATGTTGTCATGAAGAAAAAAGAGACAAAAGATTCTTTTTTCACCTATCCATAGCAACACCCACACATATAGAAAGCGGGTCAAGTGTTTTTACCTGTCCGCTCGGGTACCAACAAACATAATATGTGTCAAATGATAGACGAGATCACGACCTACCGAAATTTTAGACGCCACCAAACAATCATTTCTTTACGATAGCATAGAATTAATTGTACTTCTTGACACTAGCCAAAACACTTTGTCCCGTAATAAAAATAATTTTCAATAACGGAAATTCAACATACATTGGTAAACTATATTCTATAAAAATAACCCATCGAAGTGCACGGGAAAATTTGCTAGTTAATAATTAAGTAAGAACTTGTTAATGGCCATCATGCACTTAATTAGTCGTGCAGGGGTATGAAGCAATCTTAGCCATTGGTCTATTTAAGTTTGAGAAGGAGGGTGTGCCAAAGCGGAAGAGGTATTAGAGCATCCCCTATGTCAACCACAGGGCTATTCTCAAGCAAAAAAATAGTCCACAAGAATGGCAACATACATAGTGAAGTCTATCTACAAGCAATTCACAGGCTCAAACGATTTGTGGGCAGCTCACAAACTTGTAGATTACTCTCAAGTAATAAAATAATACTGCTTTCCAAGAATAGTACACAAAGTGATAAAATAGTATTCTTCATTACAAATCTATGTGCTATTTTTTATGACTCGCGGGGTCTACATTAACGTGTGCTTTTGCAACATATATAGTGGTGAACTTTGTTTGCCACAAGCATGCTCAGTGGGGTCCCAGCTTGCATACATACGTGATGCCCTTAGCTAGTAATGATACATATTGACCACAATGTATGTTATTAACAAAACTATTAATATGTGCTAATAATAGTGTATGGTTTAGTGAATAAACTAGTCACAACTCACAACTAAGAACCAAAGCAAGTATTTGTTCTTAGCGTATCAGTGAACATGCTGTGTTTAAGAAACAGATTAATTTATTTATGTTTTTATAATGGAAGTGCATGCTGTAATTAGGGAGGACATAGGATCTGCCTCCAGTGCCCTAGAGCATCTAATACTTGATGAAAGTGTGAAGCCTACAAATCTTCCTTTGGCACTTCTACAACGCATCACCGATAATTTCGCTGATAAAAGAAAAGTTGGTAGTGGTGGATTCGGGGTCGTTTACAAGGTAACATTAAGTTGTACAATCTTTCTCACAGCAGAGCTGAAGTGTTGTTCTAAAAGCCCTGGATTGTGCTAACAAGACAAGTTAAACTACAGGGAGATCTAGCAAAGAGGAGTGTTGCTATTAAAAGGCTTTTAAATAGCCATATTATTGAAGATGGGCCATTTAATCACGAGGCTAAATCTCTAATCGATGTAAACCACCCAAATATAGTACGGTTTCTGGGCTACTGTGCTAATACGGAGAAAAAAGTGGTACAAATAGAATCGGGAGGAAACAAAAAAGTTGTTTTTGCTGATATAAAAGAAAGGTTACTTTGTTTCGAGTACATGAATAATGGAAGCCTCGACAATTATATTACTGGTATGAGAACTCATGGGTGAAGTTTCTTTCTCCTGCATTTTTTTTTCCATTTTCTTGACTTTACACATTTTCTACTTATGTAGATGAACTACGGGGACTTGAATGGCATACACGCTACAAAATAATTCAAGGAATTTGCGACGGTTTGGCTTATCTTCACACGGAAAAGGGTATTGTTCATAGGGATATGAAGCCCGCGAACATACTGCTTGATGATCTTATGATACCAAAAATTACAGATTTTGGTATATCAAAACTCCTTCAAGGAGCAACACATGCTGTCACGACTAACCTTGCAGGGACAATGTAAGATTTCTTACGGAGAACCCAATTTTATGTAACATTTACAATGTTCTCTGCGTGCAATACCACAGATAATGTAATGGTATATCATACTTTAATGCAGTGGATACTGCGCCCCAGAATTCTTGGAGCGTGGTATCGTATCATTCAAGACGGACATATACAGCCTGGGCGTTATAATGAAAGAGCTTCTGACTGGATTTAGGAGCAAACCAGATATTAACCATGTAAGAATGACTTAACTCCACGTTCTAGATTGACCATGGTCAATGTTACGTACCTTCTCATACTGTTGTTATTTTCTATGTACTTTATATAGTACGTTATAATGCACTGTTAATTGTTCATTAGATTTCTATAGTTAGATCTTTCTTCAAAATTGTGATATACTCTACTTCTACTTCTACTTCTACATTGAGATTTAGTATTACTCCAGAAAACAATCATGTTTCTTAGTCAAGTAAGCATACGGAACAGTCAAATACTCTACATAAATTACATGCTGCACTTCCTCGTGAAGATTTTTTTTCTGGTGATCACAAATAGATGATGCTTTTCATATTGTCAGTCTTCAATGTGTACGTTCAACCCGCATAATTTCTACTAAAATTTGTTGCTTTAGATGAAGTTATTTTTTACATTTAGGTATGTACTAGCTTAATATGTGTATTGCCACGGAAAGGAAAGATAGTCATCATGTTACTTCAAAAGAAAAGACGTGTAGAAACATGGCAAGACCTTATACCATGCAAATGCATTACCGGGAGCGTGATGCACATGGGGTCTTTGGCGTTGCACCCCTCCATCATCGTGCCAAACTGTGACTTTGGTCCCACGTCGATGATGGTCGTCGGGACACTGCAACGCACAGACTGATCAACCGCCATTGTTACCTACAAGTATAGGGGACTGATTATAGCATGTTTCGATAAATAAGAGTGTCAAAACGAATGAAGAGCTCCAAGCTGGTGTTCGAAATCGACGTGGAGGCAAGTGTAAATCCCGCAGAGATTAGTGAGTAGTATATGTTTTTAGATATATAAGTAAACGGGCAAGTCTAGCGGGCGCCCGTGCGCCCAGCCGACGAGTCGAGCGCTCAGCCAAAACCGGAAATGTCAGACGCGTCGCACGCCGCGGTTTCCAAAAATAGCAGGGGCTGTCCGGCTGTGATTTTCTGCATGCCAGCTCCCCGCCGATCGCTGCTCGCACTTCGGTACTTTTTTGGCCGCACCATTTTGTTACGATGGATTAGCTCGGCTTTAGAGCATCTGCAGCCACGTTCTCTAAAGCGGTTTTTAAAGTGCGCTGGATTTATCGTTTGGGGGGACGTGTTTCCTTTCTACCGCGCTTTGGGGACGTCGCTTCCCAGCCGTGTCCCCCAAACGCGTCCCCAAAACTTTAAAACACTGTATTTTTATTTTAATAGATAGAAGAAAAATATGTACTAATATTGATGTACTAATACTCAAATCGGTGCAACATAAACAAATTACATATAAAAACTTTGAAAAAACATAAACAAATTACATAAAAAAATTAAACTATACTTTGATGGCCCCGCCTCGTCATCCTCATGGTGGCGCTTCCTCCTCGTCACCTCTTCCGAAGAAGCGGTGTCGGTCGACGCGTCAGAGGAACTTGTGTCCTCCTTGTCGTCGACAGTGCTCGCCGGCTGCGCCTTCGCCTTCGCATTGGCCTTCGCTTTCGCCTCCGCCTTCGCCCGGGCCGCCGCCGCCGTCGCCTCCTCAGATCCTTCCTCCTCCGCCTCCTCCTCCACGGCCTCCCATTCCTCCGAGCTGTCTAGCGGCGGCGGGGAATCATCGCCGCTGCTAGGCGTCGCAACTCTGTCCCACCAATGGTGCCATCCCGGAGGCTTGCTCTCGCTGTCGGTGTCTGATGGAAGCTGAGAGAGGTCGCTCATCGTGAGAGGTTTGGATGAATGGCGGCCGGTGGTAGATCCGAAAGCGCCTATGTAGGGGTCTTATTGAGCGCGGATGAACGTCGGCGCAGAAGTCGAAGAGAGCGGCGGTTGCCCTTCCGCCGAGTTCGCGCTCCATTCCGGCGGTACGCGCGTCGATCAACGCGGTTGCCAATGCTATGTTCCCCTTCCCGGCAACTGCACCGTCCCTACGTAGGCGGCAGTTGAGCGTCCGAGCCGCTGACGTGTTAGGCCCGCGCCTCCTCGCCTCTCATTTCGTTGTGTCCGGCATGTCCGGAGCGTCCCCTGTGTAGCGGGGACGGGCTCGGAGCGTTGGACACCTTATTGGGCCGCGCCAAACAAAAAGGGCCTTTGAGGCGCGCGGCTGGGAACGATTTTTTGTCCAAAGACGCCCCAAATCCTTTTGGAGACCGTATTGGGGAACGCGGCTAGAGATGCTCTTACATCTGACTAGCACGTTGCAAGGGTATCTCTTAGAACCAGTTTAGCTAGTCAACAGATTAACTAGTTGAATATAGACAGATTAGTAATACTCCGTACTTCCTTCTTTTCAAAATAAGTGTCATTTATTTTTTCTATATACGGATATCTATTCACTATAATATGTCTACATACATCCGAATCAAGATAAAACTGTGACATTTATTTTAAACAGATCTCCCTCCCGCACCCCCTCCCGCACCCCCAACCCTAACCCATCTCCCCGCCGCCGCCGGTGGTGCTGCCAGGCAAAGCCCGTGGGGCGTGACGGCAGCGGCGGATCTTCCTCCTGTTGTGCTGGGTGGCGGTGACCAAGACCCTCCTCGACGATGCGGCACGCCGGTGGTGGCAGGTGGTGGGCGGCGGCCAGGTCCTTGATCTGCGCTACTGCCTCCCTGCCTCTCGTTGGCTCCTCGACGCTGCGACACGCCGGTGGTGGGTGGTAGTGGGTGGCGGCCAGGTCCTTGATCTGCGCTGCTGCATCTCCCCGCCTGCCGTCGGTGCGACGTGGTGCTCCTGGGCTTCTCCTGTGGCACGAGGTCGCCCGGGGCAGCAACCCTAGGTTGGATGGCGGAGGCGGCCCTCTTTTTCGCTGGAGATGGTCGGCCTGCGGATGATGGTGGTGGGTCTTTTGATCTGTCACCGTGTCCCGGTGGCGAGGTGGGGATGCGTGGAAGCCGGTGATGGGTGAGGAAGGCATGAGCATCCTGATGTCACCGGTGGAGGGCCGACCGGCTGCAAGGCGTTGCCCATTCGCTTGGTGACCGCTTTGCCACGGCTGGTCTGGGATGGTCGGCGACATCGAGGCCCGACCTGAATAATGGTGGTGGTCCTAGGGTCTCTCTTGTGCGAAGATGAAGACCTGTCTGAGGCTTGTCCATCTAAATCTGGCTGGAGTGATGAGTTCCGGAAAGCTCCGCCGGCGAATGGAACAGTGCATCTTAATTTTGTCTGGAGTTTGCTGGATCGGGTGGTATTCGGTCGTGTGCACCCATGCTTTTATTCCGACCATTTGGTTCTGGAGGGAGTGGCGCGAAGCTCTGTTATGTGTTGACATCAAGTGACATTTTGGTCCATGGTGAAGTCGGAAGAAGGGAATATCATGAAGGCCAGATTGGAGGACTACATAAGGGAGGTTCACGTCTCCACGTTGTTGAGGGACTTGTTTGGTGTTCCTGGCTCCATAGCAGTGGTATGAAAGTGGAGGCGGCAGCAAGGTGAAGTTCAGAGTCCTTCCTTTTAGGGTGAAACCCCAAGGTCCGTCCTTAACTGGTTGTGAACGACAATGACCTTGTTGGAAATATATTTTTGAGAGTGGGGACTATCTTCACGGTGAAAACCTAAGATCTTTAGTCGGGTGACGACGACGCTGGTGCACCGTTCCCTTCTTGGAGGTGTTGTTTTGGAGAGTTTGTATTTCATGTGTTGTCTTGGTGGTGGATGTATTGTTATTGCTAGGCTAGAGATGTTGTAGCGGGACTTTTATTTCTTAGTTTTCTTTTCTATTTTTTGGTTGTGTGCATCCGTACTGCCATTAGGATGTTCGTTGTTGCAGAGGCTTGATATAATTGGTATCTTTTGATATTAATATATTTCCTCTTTATGGAAAATTCATTTTAAATAGAGGTAAAACTTCATATCAATACTTTCACTAGACGGTGTAGCTACATTTTTTGCAGTCCATACACTCAAACTTTTTTTTTTGCGACCAAAAGGGGGGTTTATATTACTTAGCCCATAATATTACAATCTGCCCGGCAAACTTCCAGGACTTCATCAGGACCAGAATTTGGCCACAGCCTAGAACTAGACAAAGATCGGCCAATGTTTCCTAAGATATGACTAGCTCTATTCGGATCACGACTAATAAGGCTAAGATTAAGATCAACCCCGCAGCAACTTGCTCTTTTATTTCCTGGACGATGCCCATGAACGGCGAACGGTCGATGCCTGGCTCCTTGATCATCCTGACTGCCTCCACGCAATCCATCTCAATCAAGCAGGGGAGTGTACACCACTCCAACGCCATGGCAATGCCCTACGGCAGGATTCGACTTCAGCATGCAGAGGACTAATGCATGAACTCAGAAAGCTGCAAGTGGAAACCACAATCGATCCGTTCTCATCACGGAGTATCATCCCTGTGCCTCCCGTATTATTAGATGCACATAACGGTCCATCTACATTCAACTTCATTTTTTCCACTCCCTAGAATGGTCCATTTTTGAGGCTGCTGAACACATGCTTTCTCCCTCTGCACACTCTTCTCCTTGACCCTACGACCATATGAAGCAACAAATTTTCCTTTTACAGGGTCAGCACCCGGGTCTTGTTGAATTATCAGCAGCGAATCCATGTAGCTGCAGAGGAAGCGCTTCGAACTCTCAATGGACGGCAAGGGCTTATGGTGCACCACTTCGTTCCTACCATGCCATATTCTCCATAGTGTCATGAGGATCATCATGCGCTCCACTTCAGATTTATGATCAAGCATATGTAGCAGCCATTCAGGGTCCGAGCACGTCACATCATCTAGACTCGGTAAGGTCCAGACCTCCTCCATGGCACTCCAAAGTGCACGCGTCGAAGGGCACCTGCAGAATGTATGGAATGTATCCTCACATTCAACACCACATACGGTACAAGTGTTAAACAATTCCACCTTACACCGATATTTATTCTCCCAAGTGGGCAGAGAGTTTGTAGCAATTCTCCAGGCAAAGACGCGTACCTTAGGAGGGGCAGGGCACCCCCAAAGAGCCTTCCAAATGGCCCGCTGGCCATTCGGTGCCCTGCTAGTGGCGCCACCGTAGGGCCGACTCAGCACTTCCATGCTAAGCCAATACGCACTGCGGACGGAGAAGACGCCTGACGGCGACGGCGCCCATGCAATAACATCATCCAGGTTTCGGGAGCTGGGTTTGATAAGCCTGATAGCGTCAATGTCCGCCTGCCGAAAGAATCTGTGTAATTTTGTTACATCCCAATGACCTTGGCCGTCCAGGAGTTGGGAAACTCGACGTAACCTGCACCTCCCTTGCACTGACACTAGCTTGTAGGAATGAAGCCTCGGTATCCATGGACCACGCCAAATTCTTGTGCTCACACCATTCCCTATTCTCTTTATTAGCCCCTTCTTAAGGAGTTCCAGACCATGCTGCACTCCTTGCCATCCGGGCGATGCATTTGCTGAGAATACGGTGTCCTGCAACTCACCATTCGGATAATACTTAGCTTTTAGGACTCTAGCGCATAAGCTGTCTGGATTAGTGAGGAGCCTCCACGCTTGTCTTGCTAGCAAAGCTTGATTGAACACTCTATAGTCACGAAACCCAATACCACCCTGGGATTTGGGGAGTGATCTTGTCCCAGACCCTCCAATGTGTTTTCCTCTTCCCATTACTCGCACCCCACTATTAGTTGCAGGCCATACGGGTAAGATCATCACAGACTGACATAGGGAGCTTGAATACACTCATAATATAAGTGGGGATGGACTGAGCTACAACTTTGATCAGGACCTCCTTTCCGCCTTGAGAGTGCAGACCATCGCTACCCATCATAATTCTCTTTGTTAGGTGTTGCTGCAAATTCTGAAATCCCCCCTTATGCATTCTCCCTTCTGGTGTAGACAACCCTAGGTACTTCTCTTCAAACTCCCCCTCTTGCACTTGCAGCAGTTACATGACTTCCTGCTGCAACCCTCTAGGACAGCTATTACCGAAGAAGATTGAGCACTTGGCACGGTTAATAAGTTGCCCTGTCGCTGCTGAATATGCATCAATAATATCGCTATAGTCGACGCATGTTGCTGTGTGGCCTTGAAGAAGAGGAGAGTGTCATCTGCAAATAATAAGTGAGACACACCAGGAGCTCGTCGACACACTTTTACTGGCTTAATGGCATTTGCATCCACCCCTTGTTTCAGTAGAGCCGCCAAACCATCAGCCACAAAAAGGAATAGGAACGGGGAGAGTGGGTCGCCTTGCCGAAGTCCACGTGACGGTGCAAACGATGCCTAAGGACTCCGTTAAATTTTACAAAGTATCTCACTGAGGTAACACATGTCATAATCCACTTTACCCAACAATGAGAGAAGCCCAACTTAATCATCATTTGCTCCAAGAAAACCCAATCCACACGATCATATGCCTTCGATAGGTCCAATTTGTAAGCACAAAAGTTTTTTCCCGGATTCAGTTCCTGCTGAATATAATGCATGCATTCAAAGGCCAGGAGCGCATTGTCCGTGATGAGGCGACCAGGGACAAACACACTTTGAGCTTCCGAGATAATAGCATCCAACTGTGGGCGTAGCCTATTTACTAGACATTTCAAAAGCACCTTATAAATGACATTACAAAGACTTATAGGCCTAAACTGTGAGATAACCTCTGGTTCATCCACCTTGGGTATAAGAACAATGGCGGTATCATTTATTCCCTCAGGCATTACCCTGGTCGTAAAGAATTATTTAACTGCAGCAATTATCTCTTCCTTCAGAACACCCCAATTATGCTGGAAAAACCTGACTGGGAAACCATCAGACCCCGGGGCTTTTAGGGGACCAATTTGGAAAAGAGCGTCTCCTATCTCCTTATCTTTGAACTCCACACACAGCTTTTCATTCATTTCTGCCGTAATCTTCCCTTCAAAAAGGTTAAGCACCGGCTCAGGATTAATGGTGGCATCTGCAGTGAACAAATCACGAAAATAATCAGTAGCCATCTGCCCCAAAACCCTCTGATCAGATTGAAAAACCGATGTATCATCTTTTAATTTTTTCACTTTGTTTTTCCTCGCTCGCCACACTGCCTTATTATGGAAGAAACAGGTATTACGGTCGCCTTCGCGTAGCCAGTCAACACGTGATCGCTGCATCCACATCATCTTTTCACGATATAGCAGTTCATTCATGTTATCCGTCACCGCTCGGATCTCCATACGATCGGCATTCATATGCATCAGTTCGTCCAGTTTATTTCTCGCTCTCTCCAGCTCTCTGTTAATCGAGCCGAACTTATTTTTGCTCCACCTCTACAGCTGTCCCATGACACATCCAAGCCCCTTCTGAATACCAGCAAGGTTTTCCTTCGGTCCAGCATCAGACCAAGCATCCGCAACTCTCTCTGCCAGGCTCGGATCCCGTTCCCACATCACCTCATATTGCCGCCGAGCAGGCCTGGGACCTTGGTGATCTTCCTTCACACACTCCAAAACGATCGGTGAGTGGTCAGAACATGGTGACACTTTGTGAACAACCCTAGCCTCTGCGAAGATATTGCGCCAAGAATTATCCGCCACAGCTCTGTCTAACCTCAGGATGGCAATTTTACCCATGGGTACGGGTACCCGCGGGTACCGTACCCGCATGGGCAGGGTATGGGTACACTTTTATGCCCATGGGTAGTACCCATACCCTGCCCGTTAAGTCATGGGCAGGGCATGGGTATAGCCTCGTACCCGCGGGTATACCCATACCATGCCCATTTATTGTCAAATTCATACGTGACACGCCTTTTTTTTTTACTTATGAGTTAGAATATGAGAATGTTATTTTTATATTATGTTTATTGTTATGTACTCAACTACCTGTTATTGAGTTGAGATAATTAATTTTTTTAATAAAATTTCTTATCGATAAATGTAAAATTATGATTGACTTGTTTACAATGTAACCTACCAAACGGGTACCCAATGGGTACGGGTACCCGCCGGGTATGGGTATGGGTAAAGTTTCATGCCCATGGGTACGGGTATGGGCATAAGTTTGTACCCATTGACTATACGGGTAGGGTATGGTATTGCACTACCCTGCCCATACCCTGCCCATTGTCATCCTTAGTCTAACCGCACTTGCACATTGGCTCTCCCCTTCCTCTTGTTATCATATGTGAAAGCATAACCTGAAAATCCGAGATCGACCAATTCACACACCTCCAGAACCTCACGGAAGGCTTACATCTGACCTTCAGGACGAGGTGTATTTGACTGGTGCTCAAAGCACCACATTGCTTCATTGAAATCGCCTAGGATACACCACGGGAGGTCAGATCGAGCTTTCAACTCTTGCAACTTTGCCCACAACAATTGTCTTTGGTCAGTTCTTGGTTCGCCATAGACACAGGTGAGACGCCACATCGGATCTTGTGAGGACATACGAACATGCGCGTCAATGTATCTCTCAGTCACTTCAAGGACGTCCACCTCTATATCAGTTCACTCCAGAAAAGGGCTAGGCCACCACTCAGTCCATTACTATCAAATCCCTCAAACCCTCTTAAATCCAACCGAGCACGAAGTCGTCACATTTTATCAGCTTTCTGTCTAGTTTCCGAGAGGAAGACGATCTTCGCATTTGTTGACTTTACCAGGCCAACAATTTCTCGAACTGTCGGGTTATTCCCCGCTCCCCGACAGTTCCAACCTAGACAATTCATTGCTCCTGACGGGGCGCATCGTGCGTCCCCGTCAGTTGACCTGCGGCCCCTGGGCTGGTTGCCTCCAAAACATATTCTTCTTCCATCCTCACATCACCCAGATCACCTCCTAAACCATCCCACACCTTACCCCTTTTCTGTGCCGAGCCTACACCAGGACTCTCATGCACTATAAGAGCACGCCTGTCACCCTCTGAGTCAGCTGATACTTCAGAGAAGTCAGCAAATCTCTTACCAAGAACAGAATTAACCTCTGGCATATCTGTGTCAGCACTGTCTTCCGAAGCAACCCACGAACTCAGGCCTCTCAGTGGCGGTATCATATCCGAGCTCCGTGGTGGCAGTGGACCATGCATCATCGCTATGGGGTGGACAAAAACAGCTTCAGTCGGTAATTTCTCCTGCACTTTCTCTACCACGGGCACAACGGCTCTCGAAGTTTCAAGGGCTTCCTCTCGCTGCATGTACATGCGCTCACGGAGCTCCGTTAATGTATCCCTTGGGTACTGTACGTGCAAGGCACGCAACATCATCGATATATCCATCTCATCTGCTGGGGTTCTTGCTCCTGTTGAAACTACATTCCTGTCCCTAGCAGCCATAGGTTCTGGACACCAACTCCTACATGGTTGATCCCTGATCTGATATTTGTTCTCACTTTAGGTTTACCCAATGTATCTGAATGACCAGTACTTGATGAGAAATCCAGTCCTCTCTTCACAGATATCCCATCCATCGGTGGAGCAACCGCAGGCCTGTACTGGAACTTACGCATTGGTGAGCATCGTAGACTTGCATCATAACCAAGTGAGGGAACGCCTAACCTCTTCTTCTCACAAACATTATCATTATGCCTAATAAAGCCGCACCAGAAACAGAAATATGGCACCCTTTCATACCTCAAGATAAAAGTCGAATGTGTCTCAGGTTGACCTTTGACACCTGTGGTTAATTTGGTCTGCAGCCTTTTGTTTATTGGGATCTGAATTCGGACTCGCAAAAAATCTCTGAATTGTTTCCTAGACGCATCCACATCAACTTCATCAACCTTGCCCAATCTGCTACCCCACTTCCTCCCATTCTCCTCAGTTTGTTTATCCCAGGGCACATCATACATTTTCACCCATATTGGTAGTGTTGTGAGATCTGTCTCTGATGGCCTCTCAGATCCCTTCAAAGGTTGCACAAGGAACGCATCACCCAGGTGAGTCCAGGGACCTCCATTGACTACAAAATCATAACCCCCCTCTGAATTCAAAGTAACAATGAACCACTTAGGCTTTATTGGGGCAAATGTCGCTCCTTTCCTCAACCTCCAGACCTTTGTGAAGTGTGTTTTCAGAGTTTCTGCTGACGGAGAAGCTTGTCCAACATATCTTGCCATCAACCTCCAGGGCACCAGAGGCTGCACTGGAGTCTCCTCCGGTTCCTCCTCTAAAAAAACGTCATCCTCCATAGCAACCTCTCCCACCAGCAGGTCTTCCTCGTCCGCTCCAAGGCCCTCCATAGCCGGAGGGTGCCAATTGCTCGAGCTTACCTCCTCCACAACGTAGTGATCAGACCTTCTCGATCCTCCCTCAAGCAACAGCGGACGCCTGCAATCCGACTTCGGGCGGGTAGGATCCTCACCGGATCCCCCATAATCGCCCCCATCGTTCGCCGACGCCATCGCTGTACCCGTGGGGAAAGAAGATGTAGCTTGATCAAACAATGGATTGGTAAACAAAGCAGATATTTGATCTGGGCGAAGCCTGGCGGCTCCCCCTTTATGAAGCCCTCCTGTCGATCGTATTCCTTCCGGACTTTCCCTTCCCAACGCGGTAGATCGATTCCAACACGGACGCCTGGTTTCCTAGCCTTCGACTCCAACTCCAAACCCTCAGATCCTCTCATACTCGGAGATGCTCCCGGTCACGACCGGGTGGCGGCACAGTCGCCTGCAAGTCGCCAGCCCTAACCCTAAGAGACGTAGCTAAACGTTTTGCCTAACCAGTCGAGTTTTCGATTGGTGACTCCCCATACACTCAAACTTGTGTCTTCAGACAATAAAGTTGCGCATGGGCGTCAAATTTGCTCTTTTGACATCAAAGTTGCAGGCGCCAGATATCAAAGTTGGGGCCGTCAGATATCGAAGTTGCTTGCCATACATCAAATTTGCTCTTTTGGCACAAAAAAATGTGCTTTTGGGCATCAAAGTTGTGTCATCGGGCACCAAAGATGGCTGGGTGCTAAAAGTTGATTTTTTGGGCACTAGAATTGTGTCGGGCATCAAAGTTTGTCGGGCACCAATGTTGTATCGTTAGGCACCACAGTTGCTTTGACGGGCTGTTACACACCAAAATTTACTCCGTTAGACACCAAAGTTGCACTGTTAGGCACCGAAATTATTTTGACAGGTACCAATGTTGCACTGTTAGGCACCGAAATTGTTTTGACGAGCACCAAAGTTTCTCCAAAGTTGCGCTGTTAGGAACTAAAGTTCCTCCGAGGCATCAAAGTTGCTCTAACGGGCACCAAAGTTGGTTTGCCAGGCACCAAAGGTGCGTCGTTAGGCACCAAAATTGCGCCATTAGACACCGAAATTGTTTTGACAGACACCAAAGTTGGTTTTGCAGGCACCAAAGGTGCGTCTTTAGGCACCAAAATTGCCGTTAGACACCGAAATTGTTTTGACAGACACCAAAGTTGGTTTTGCAGGCACCAAAGGTGCTTTGTTAGGCACCAAAATTGCACGGGTAGACACCAAAGTTGTTTTGACGGGCACCAAAGTTGTGGCGTTAGGCACTAAAGTTCCCTCGAGGCATCAAAGTTGCTCTGGCGAGTACCAAAGTTGCTCTACACCAAACATGTGCCGCTGGGCACTAAAGTTCCCTCGAGGCATCAAAGTTGCTCTGGCGAGTACCAAAGTTGCTCTACACCAAACATGTGCCGCTGGGCACTAAAGTTGGGCCGTTAAACATTGAAATTGTTTTGACGGGCTCCAAAGTTGCGCCTAAGCACTAAAGTTCCCCCGAGGCATCAAAATTGCTCTAACGGGAAACAAAACTACTCTGATGAGTACCAAAGTTGCTTTGTCAGATACCAAAGGTGCGCCGTTAGGCACCAAAGTTGCACCGTTAGACACCGAAGTTGTTTTGACCTGCACCAAAGTTGCGCCATTAGACACCGAAATTGTTTTGGCGGGCATCAAGGTTGCTCCAAAGTTAAGTTTCTTATTTTAAGACGGAGGGAGAAAACTGTTAAGCAACAAATCAACTTAACGGGGCAACTAATATGTGCGTTGATGCAACAATCTTAGAAAATAAGTCATTAAATACATTCTAGCCATCTAGAGAAAACGAACAAACACGACGTTACAGCCCATTCATCAAAAACTGATCGCGTGAAAGGGACACAGAATTATTTCTGAAGCTTGGCCTGCCGTAGCCACAAGCCACACACGTGAAGCTACTGCAGTGGAGCTGCGCCGATGGACCTAGATGGAGCGGGCATATCGGAGGGATAAAGGGGGCTCCTCCGGCGGCTTGGGATCGAGACTGGGTGGCGGAGGAGAGCCGGTCGATGGTGAGGAGAATCAGGCAGATGGTGGGGGGCCGAGATGCGCCGGTGGCCATCGATGTACAAGGAGCAGGGCGGCGCTAGAGTAGCAAGGCAGGTGAGAGGATGGCCGATACGGATGCCAAGATGGGTGGTGCTGCCCCGGCGGATCTCGGTGGAAACCATGGGTAGCGCTCGGATGTCGGGATTCGGGAGGGAGTGGTCGCGTCGCCGAGAACCGCGGGAAATAGTTGTAGTCACCGGTGCCGGCGTCGATGCGAGAGGGCTGGCCGGCGGTGGGGGAAGCCACGGCTGTGCGGGTGGCTACCGGGGCGCCACACGCGAGTGGCGAGCGGGGCAGAGCGTATCGAGGTAGCGGACGCTTCGGGATGGGGCAATATTTTTTTCTCTCGCAGGAGCGTCTGGTTGCATGAGCGATTGATTCATCGTGGTTTTATACACATCTGGTTGTGTGGGCTGGTGTGTCTTTGTCGTCTAGCGCATGCGCTCAACACGTAGATCGAGTACAGCTGCGCTTTTAAGCAATCGGGATAAGTGAAACAATAATGTAACAATAAAAGGAAATATGGCTCAGAGATGGTCCAATTCTCAAAGTGTGAATATGGCAAGCTACAAATTGCACTCAATAAGAACAAAGTGTTGCCCAAAACAGAGTGTACTTTACTAGTCACTTCCAGAATAATACCTTAAGAGCATGTCTAACAGACCCCTTAAAAGGGCCAAACCCGTATAATAACTGCCAGAATACGGGTTTCGGCTCTACCCGGCCGTCTAGCAGACCCCGTAAAAACGGCCCCCGCTCCAATTTTTGCTGTTTTGGATTACGGGGCGGGCTTTCGCCCCCTACTTGTGCGGGGTGGGAGGCTGAATACAGGGCCAACCCCCCACTCGTGGCGCGCTGAAGTTTCAGAAAATCACAACTGCTTTCCCCTAGTTGACTCTCGTGCACGCATCCAATCGTGCCGGATCGAGATCCTGCGAGCCCACGAGGCGGAGGCGCGGGAGCTGCAGCTCGACGACGCGGCCGGCAGCGCCGGTGGGCGAGCCGGCGACGCCGCGCCAGGAGCAGGGCGCGGAGCGGGAGGCGGCGTAGACTAGGACGATCTGCTGATGCCACGGGTGTCTGGCTATTCCCTGATAGGTGAGCTCACCAGCGGCAGAATCCAAAGCTGAATCATGCAAATCTAACCGATGGAGCTGGGCGGCGACGTACAGCTCACCACGGACGTCGCGGCATCGACCAGCGCGCCTGGTCCGCACGGGCCGAGATCACGCCGGCATCGGCATCGGCACCAGGCGCTCCCGTGGAGACACGACGTGGCCGGCGCGCGCTTGTCGCTTGCGCGGCCGCGCGGGCTCGGGTCGAGAGGCTTGCTACTAGCGGTCAATTGCTCTCTGTTCAATTTGATGCTACATCACAGTTTGGGAGTGGCTGGAGGAGGAAGAAGAGGAAAAAAAGAAAAGAAATTAATTTGGCATATTCCTAGAATATTCTCTTTTACAGTTTAGGGATACGGGGTCTGCTAGCTCGGACAAATTTTTGGCCGATCGAAATCGAATACAGGGCCCTCTACTCGTGTTATACGGGGCAGAAATTTAAGGGGTCTGTTAGACTTGCTCTAAGACACATGTTAATTTTGTGGATGAAGACAATTCTACATGCCTATCCATCTCGAATTATATCATTCATGGTTATATCCCTTGTCATATATGTGTTCAGTAAGGAAAATATTGGGGCAAAAGTCTAACCACAACATTATGTTTAGAGGTCTCAATAGTTCCTCCACGTTTAAATTCGAAGAATCGGAAACAGATTCTAGTTACTATGGTCTTCCTTACTCAATTATTACCACATGGTGTAACCCTCTATCCCATTATGGTGAATTAGCATGCAGTTAATATTCGAATTCTACCATTGTGGGATTAAAATATTAAGGATAAAACATAACACTAATCTTATTGCATAATCATATGGAACCCATGACTAGGGTTTCTCCCTTGTCCTGAGGAACATAGAGAACTACTCACAATGAGAAACATGAAATACAATAGGAAGGTAAAAATTTGCCACCTAATAAAAAAAATTCAAACAACATGCATATGACACCGGAAAGTTAGTAAGGGTTCTGGTCTACACAAATTGTGAGGGGGTGATGAAGAAAAAGATGCTGGCAGTGATGTTCTTGCAGGTGAATAAGATGATTTTCCCCACATTGAGGAGGTGTTGTTGGTGACAATGGCAACAAATTCTCCTCCAAGAGGAATTGGTAGAACGGTGGAATCTTCCCCCTTCAATTTAATAAAATATTTCGCTTAGTTACTTCCTCCATAAAATCAAGAAAATTATGGTGCCTTTTATCGAGTCAAAAATGTGATTTTTACAAAGGGTGGAGTCGAGATACCTAAATAGGTCCTGCGCCAGTGCGTCCCTAGAGCCTTCCGCGTGTGGGAACCGCCATGGCAGGGCGGTCTCCTCTATGTGGGCTTTGGCATGTTCGATGGACAGAGACAACAAATAACCCTTGTAAATTTCTTGTATTTTTCTCATTAGCGAAAGTTAGTCAAATAATTGTTGTTTTTCTTGCGAGAATTAGATCTTAACTTTCCAGTCCATAACCGTAAAAATAACACAAAACCTAGATAAATTTTCATAAAATAGGTAGAATAATAAAAAGAAATTAAGAATAGCTAGCTTTGAATTACTATATAAAAAAGGCACACCAGTCACCAACTCTCCTTTAATAGTAAAGATAGATCTAGTGGGATTAGCCACCTGGGCAAACCAAAACCTGCCTCTAAAAAGAATTGTTTAATCATATAAATATTTAAAGTCCATTGTGAGGGTCAAACCGAAGAATATTCTATTTCGCGTGAATCCTAAGACTAGTCATAGTGGGAAGTAACATAGAGTAGTAACATGCACATGTTACTACTCTATGTTACTACCTTTATAGTACTCCCTCCTTCACAGTTTATTAGGCGCGCGCGTAGCCCTAGGTCATCAATTTAACCTATATAATTTAAATTATATAATACAAAAATTATATCATTAGAAAATAGAACATCTGAACTTTCTAATGATATAATTTTTATAACATATAACTAATGTTAACTTGATCAAATTTGCAACCTAGAGGTACGCGCGTGCCTTATAAACTGTGAGAGAGGGAGTAGTAGTGGTTAGTAACATAGATGTCTTCATTAATTAACTTGTAGACTCATTGTATCTTGTGAAGTGTGATGTTACAGTAACTAGTTATGTTACTCCATCCTCATCTTTCCTCATTAACTCACTGCCACATAAGCAAATTTGCTGAGTTGGATACTTAGTTACTAGTGAAGTTATTTGCACTATAAGTAGTCTAAATGATGTGCGATATTAATGTGATTTGAGGAGGGGATGTTGAAGTGACTTGTGGGAGGATGGAGAACGTAATCTAGCACACACTCGAGTTTTGAAATAATAAAGTCATAAGCCCACACAACAACGAGTAAAAGTCCTGAGTAGTGTGTTGACCAACGGAAACATGGGCCTCGCACTATTGATGGGTTCCCATCACAGTTGTCCGAAAAAACTTTGTAGGGAAGTAACTGAAGGGCACGGGGCCACCAATGAGTTGTGAACAGAACCATTGACTCGGGCTTAATAGCATGTCGGTGGTGAGCAATCAGGGGAGGCCTTTTCTAGTCGTGAGTGGAGGAAGAAAATTATACTCAGTACTGTATATGCGTTCTTCCAGTGTTAGTGTGGATGTACTTTCGATGTTATGATGCCTGTGCTTCTTGTGCTACTGTGTGTAGTTGTACTCTTTTTTTTGCGGGAGTAGTCCCCCCCGCGTAGTCTTAGTTGGATGAATTGATTTCACTGTATATGTTCTATAATCTATATATAGAACATCCTATCATGCCAAGCGTGGCTCTAGTCTCCAACATGACTAGTGGCAAACACATACTAGTATGATTTGGCTACAGACTCGGTATACATAAAGACTACGACTTTATTGTTGTGGAAGAGGATGTCCAGGGAGTGCCATGGGATATACCATGTTGTATGTGCCCATGACCACGCCAGGAACTCGTCACAGACCAGACAATTGATCCACATGATGTTAGTGCGACACCATTCCACATCGATGAGATGGGGAGTCATCTCCTCTTCCATATTATGGTGGTGTCGTACTTGATGAGGAGGAATATGATGAAGTTTTTCCACTTCGTTTAGTTGTTGGAATTGACATCAAGTTTAAGGTGATAACTGAGTTGGTGTTGATGTTGTGGATAGATGATAACGGGGCAAGGCGAATGATGGCATCGATGGTGGGAACAGTCGCTCGGGTGTGGTTAGGTGGGAAAGAGTGGGGATTCAACAGAAGAATAGGGAAGCCATATTGCCAAAAGAGGCGGATGGGGATGTGTCAGACATATGAACGAGCTTGGAGCTCTAATACCATTTTTTCAAAAAAAAATGTAAAAATATAAAAAGAAGTCCACATATCTATTAATAATCATCAAAACAGTACAAAGAGTCCTCCCTGGCCTATCCTCGTTCTGGCCGGCGAGAGACCAGGGTCCGCCACAACTAAAAGGCCTAAAAGACCATCAGAGGCGGGGTGGAGAGGAGGCAGCACTGATGGAGAAGATAGAATCCGTAGCCGCATTGGCCCTTGGGATCGCCTTCTTTTTCTCCTATTACAACCATGGAACTAGTGGTAGACATAGGTGCATGCATGGCCTATAGAGTCGGTGTACCTAAGGACTAGGAGATTACTTAGAGATCATGTACAACAGATACATATACATGTGTTTCAATGATCACCTCTTGATTGATCTGCATGGAATAGCCGTGCTTCATATAGTCGTACCCTTGAGTGGTGGTAAGGGTACATTTAAGGCCAAAAATATTTACTAATTATTCCATATCCATAAAAGAGCATCTAACAAAAAATAGAAAACAGCCGAGAGAGAATACATGAACATACCGTGTTTAGCAATATCTTAGAATCTACTCCCTCCATCCCATAATATAAAATGTTCTTACAACCAATATACTACTATATTGATTGCAATAACATCTTATATTATGAAATGAAGGGAGTACATGTGATGCTAATTGATAGGTAAATTATATTTGAACAAAATTTAATGGAGAGATGAAAACCTCGATTAATTATGCATGGATGCTCATGTCGCAACACCCTTTTGGTCACTTATCATGCGTAAATTTCAATCAGCAGAACATTTTAAGGCATTAGACATCCAAGACGGTGTGTGCCTTTATCCCTCAAAAGGATTCTTGGCTATGCTCATAATGCCATGTGGAGTAAAGCAATGCGATATCACCTATAAGAGCAATTGGTTTGTGAAACTCATAATAGGACATTTTTTTGTAATGTAGGTTATGTTGTTTGGGGTTGTGCAAATTATGCATTTTTTCTAGACAAAATATTGAGGATAATTATGAATTACCTTTGTGACATGATAGGTACTTAGAAGATGGAGGTACAGGTTGAACAAATCAGCGGAGTACCCGCACAGTGGATATGAACAAGTAAAAAAATGTCTTGACGTTGCGTCAAGCTGTTTGTTAAAATCTCCAAACAAAAGACCTAAGGCATGTAAAATAGTCAGCATGCTCAAGGAATTGGAAAGTAATAGTGAGAACATGAAGAATGCTGATGAATCTTCAAGTGTCCATGTAAGCTTGCATTCTCATAAATCTGAGTACATTAGGGACATGTCGTTTTTGCACCCATGAGCATATGTTCCTTGTTTCTGAAATGAGCTCCAAACACATTTTAAAATGTTAAAATACTCTGATAAAAAAATTCACCCATATATCTTGATGTTCTATGTGTTCGTAAAGTCGTTTCACGAAAAACTGATAATTTTTATGTCATGTGTAAAACAAAATCGGTGCTAAAAGAAATCTCTCCACAAGATATTTTCTTGTCTTTATGTACATGACACAAAATGTCGGTACGTACGCATGAAAAAGATAGTCAGAATTTTCCTAACATTTTAAAAATGCGTTTTTCCGTGGCAGGAGCATATGAACCACAGATCAAAAACATATTTACTGTTTATTTAGATATGTAATTATGGAAGCTTTGAATCTTTCCTTGCAGATAAGCCCTTGCCCATGGGAACTTCTCGAGTTTGACAAGCTAGAGCTTAATTTCTCCTTCAAGATAAACAAGCAGACAGCATGCTCACTTCAGCTAACCAACGTAACAGATGATTGGGTTGCCTTCGATATCAAAACGACAAACGAGCTGCAGTTCTCCATGGAGCCGGGCAGAGGTATTGTGCCACCACGATCCAATTGCGATGTCATGGTAACATTGCAAGCATGGGATTGTGGTACAGAGCGCAGTGATCATGAATTCGTCGTGCGGTGCGCCGCTGTGAAGGAGGGCCTCACAGCTGAGGATATCACCGAACACATGTTCAGCAGGAAGACTGGTAAAATCGTCGATGAAGTGACGTTGACGGTTGTTATATGTCCAATCTCCATTACCTAAGGAACAAAATAATGTTTACTGTCGGCATTTGTTGGAACAAGTATCTAACCGAGGCCATCTCCGAGGCAATATCATCAATTTCGATTCCCGAGAATCTGTGTACCCAAAATAATTCTTTGCTGACACCTTTGTTAATATTTTGTCGCATGCACCAACTTACTGCAATCCCATATAACAGAAACTATGCATTTGATTTCTCATAGATACTAGCAGAAGTGGCCGTGCGTTCCACCGGAAAAAACAAATACTCAAGCGATTCAACAAACTTTTTGTGTTCACGCTTCTCCTTTTTGTCACCATTGTCGATGGTGGTCACCTTTTCTCCTATTCAAAATAAACATAATCAATCCTAGATTGCGACCCCTCACTGTGTTGACTTGTAATACCGCAAACTTACAATGATGATGGGCAGATCTACACTTGGGGTCACGCGAGGCAGATCATTAAAAAAAAGATTGATTCAGTTGTCCCCCTCTACTCTCTACCCCTAAGTTAATATATATTCGACCCATCAATCCCATAGTTTTTGTGTTGCTATGGATGATTATCAGTAGCTCGTTAAAAAAAATATTTTCAATTTTTCGTTGACACTTCTTTATCTCAAATTGAAAATCCTCACTTTTTTATTTTCCTCTGCAAGATTAACTGAAAAAGTTTTATTACAAAAAAACCACCCCAGTGGCCAAACCCACTTATAAGCCCACTCGGCCATACCTAGTTCAACCCAAACGAAACCGTAGCTAGTGTAACGGTCCAGGGTAGGAACCCTATTAGATTTGTTTGTGCCTTTTCTTTTGTGCATCATCATGTGTTATGGTGCTGCTAGAGGGATGGCGCGAGAGGGCCGATCAGGGGCCTTGCCCACGGCCGGTGGCAAGAGGGAAGGGATTTCCTTCTTAATTCTTGCTTGATTAGATTGATACGTCTCCTCTCCTTATATAGAGAGGTTTACCTTGACCCCTAAGCAAACTAGCCTTATCTCTAATTAACCCTAATACTAATGGGCTATAGCGCCAGCCCAAGCCCATCACGTATGCATCATGTCATCCACCATTTTTTATCAAATAAAATTATTTATGAATGAAAACTATTTTGAGTTCCCCCCTCTCTCGTATGGTTTATAAAATAAACCTCCTCTATGTTTTTTCATTTAACAAAACCACCAAATCAAATTTACAAAATAAATACAATGTTTTCAACTGTTTTCTTTTTCAAAATCAAGTTTGGTTCCTGGTTTGTTTTCAAATTCAAAACAGTTTTCAAAATAAAGAAGAAAAGGTTTTAAAAACAAAACCCTAACCAGCTAACCAGGCCCAGCTCTTCCCTGGCCCTTCCCCCCCCCGGCGGCCGAACCCTTTTCCTCTTCCCTTCTCTCAGCCTCAGCTTCCCTAGCAGCCCACCTAGCGCAAAGAACCCGGCCCGATACCCCTTCGTCAGCTTCTCTCTCCCCCTTGTCGTCTTCTATCTCACGAGAGAGGTGATGCGCGTAGATGTACACGTCCGTTGGGAACCCCAAGAGGAAGGTATGATGCGCACAGTGGCAAGTTTTCCCTCAGAAAGAAACCAAGGTTGATCGAACCAGGAGGAGCCAAGAAGCACGTTGAAGGTTGATGGTGGCGAAATGTGATGCGGCGCAACAACGAGGATTCCGGCGCCAACGTGGAATCTCGCACAACAAAACCAAAGTACTTTGCCCCAACGAAACAATGAGGTTGTCAATCTCACCGGCTTGCCGTAACAAAGGATTAAACGTATCGAGTGGAAGATGTTTGCAAAGAAAACAAGTAAACACAATTGCGTAGATTGTATGCTATGTAAAGAATAGGACCGGGGTCCACAGCTCACTAGAGGTGTCTCTCCCATAAGATAAAAGCATGTTGGGTGAACAAATTACAGTCGGGCAATTGACAAATAGAGAAAGGCATAACAATGCATATACATGATATGATAAATATAGTGAGATTTAATCCGGGCATTACGACAAAGTACATAGACCGCCATCCAACTGCATCTATGCCTAAAAAGTCCACCTTCAGAGTTATCATCCGAACCCCATTCGGTATTAAGTTGCTAAGCAACAGTACAATTGCATTAAGTATGGTGCGTAATGTAATCAACAACTACATCCTTAGACATAGCATCAATGTTTTATCCCTAGTGGCAACAAGACATCACAACCTTAGAACCTCATCGTCACGATCCCAGGTGTCAATGAAGGCATGAACCCACTATCGAGCATAAATACTCCCTCTTGGAGTTAAGAGCAAAAACTTGGCCAGAGCCTCTACTAATAACGGAGAGCATGCAAGATCATAAACAACACATAAACAATAGATTGATAATCATCATAACATAGTATTCTCTATCCATCGGATCCCGACAAACACAACATATAGAATTACAAATAGATGATCTTGATCATGTTAGGCAGCTCACAAGATCCAACAATGAAGCACAACAAGGAGAAGACGACCATCTAGCTACTGCTATGGACCCATGGTCCAGGGGTGAACTACTCACTCATCACTCCGGAGGCGATCATGGCGATGAAGAGTCCTCCGGGAGATGAATCCCCTCTCCGGCAGGGTGCCGGAGGCGATCTCCCGAATCCCCCGAGATGGGATTCGCGGCGGCGGCGTCTCCGGGAAGGTTTTCCGTATCGTGGCTCTCGATGATCGGGGTTTTCGCGACGGAGGCTTTAAGTAGGCGGAAGGGCAACGTGGGGGGCCACACGAGGGCCCCACACCCTAGGTCGGCGCGGCCAGGGCCTGGGCCGCGCCGCCCTATGGTGTGCGCGCCTCGTGGCCCCACTTCCTTCCCTCTTCGGTCTTCTGGAAGCTCCGTGCAAAAATAGGACCCTGGGCAAAGATTTCGTCCAATTCCGAGAATATTTCCTTACTAGGATTTCTGAAACCAAAAACAGCAGAAAACAAGAATCGGCTCTTCGGCATCTTGTTAATAGGTTAGTTCCAGAAAATGCATAAATATGACATAAAATATGCATAAAACATGTAGGTATCATCAATAAAGTGGCATGGAACATAAGAAATTATCGATACGTTGGAGACGTATCAGCATCCCCAAGCTTAGTTCTGCTCGTCCCGAGCAGGTAAAACGATAACAAAGATAATTTCTGAAGTGACATGCCATCATAATCTTGATCATACTATTTGTAATGACATGAGTAAACAAGTGAATCATATAGCAAAGACTTTTCATGAATAGTACTTCAAGACAAGCATCAATAAGTCTTGCATAAGAGTTAACTCATAAAGCAATAAATCAAAGTAAAGGTGTTGAAGCAACACAAAGGAAGATTAAGTTTCAGCGGTTGCTTTCAACTTATAACATGTATATCTCATGGATATTGTCAACATAAAGTAGTATAACAAGTGCAATATGCAAGTATGTAGGAATCAATGCACAGCTCACACAAGTGTTTGCTTCTTAAGGTGGAAGGAGATGGGTAAACTGACTCAACAATAAAAGTAAAAGAATGGTCCTTCAAGAGGAAAGCATCGATTGCTGTATTTGTTCTAGAGCTTTTATTTTGAAAACATGAAACAATTTTTTCAACGGTAGTAATAAAGCATATGAGTTATGTAAATTATATCTTACAAGTTGCAAGCCTCATGCATAGTATACTAATAGTGCCCGCACCTCGTCCTACTTAGCTTGGACTACCGGATCTTTGCATGCCATGTTTCAACCAAGTGTCACAAAGGGGTACCTCCATGCCGCCTGTACAAAGGTCTAAGGAGAAAGCTCGCATTTTGGATTTCTCGCTTTTGATTATTCTCAACTTAGACATCCATACCGGGACAACATGGACAACAGATAATGGACTCCTCTTAAATGCATAAGCATGTAGCAATGATTATTATTCTCATATGAGATTGAGGATATATGTCCAAAACTGAAACTTCCACCATGATTCATGGCTTTAGTTAGCGGCCCAATGTTCTTCTCTAACAATTTTGCATGCTCCAACCACTAAAATGATAGATCCTTCAGACAAGACGGACATGCATAGCAACTCACATGATATTCAACAATAGTTGATGGCGTTCATAAGTACATAAGTACATATTCAATACTACGATAGTTTTTAAGGCTATTTTGTCCCATGAGCTATATATTGCAAAGGTAAATGATGGAATTTTAAAGGTAGCACTCAAGCAATTTACTTTGGAATGGCGGAGAAATACCATGTAGTAGGTAGGTATGGTGGACACAAATGGCATAGTGGTTGGCTCAAGGATTTTGGATGCATGAGAAGTATTCCCTCTCGATACAAGGTTTAGGCTAGCAAGGTTATTTGAAGCAAACTCAAGGATGAACCGGTGCAGCAAAACTCACATAAAAGACATATTGTAAACATTATAAGACTCTACACCGTCTTCCTTGTTGTTCAAAACTCAATACTAGATATTATCTAGACCTTAGAGAGGCCAAATATGCAAATCAAATTTTAGCAGGCTCTATGTATTTCTTCATTAATGGGTGCAAAGTATATGATGCAAGAGCTTAAACATGAGCACAACAATTGCCAAGTATCACATTATCCAAGACATTTTAGAATTACTACATGTAGCATTTTCCAATTCCAACCATATAACAATTTAACGAAGAAGAAACTTCGCCTTGAACATTATGAGTAAAGCCTAAGGACATATGTGTCCATATGCAACAGCGGAGCGTGTCTCTCTCCCACAAAGTGAATGCTAGGATCCATTTTATTCAAACAAAAACAAAAACAAAAACAAACCGACGCTCCAAGTAAAGAACACAAGATGTGATTGAATAAAAATATAGTTTCAGGGGAGGAACCTGATGATGTTGTCGATGAAGAAGGGGATGCCTTGGGCATCCCCAGGCTTAGACGCTTGGGTCTTGTTAAAATATGCAGGGGTGAACCACGGGGGCATCCCCAAGCTTAGAGCTTTCACTCCTCTTGATCATAGTATATCATTCTCCTCTCTTGACCCTTGAAAACTTCCTTCACACCAAACTTCAAGCAAACTCATTAGAGGGTTAGTGCACAATTAATAATTCACACATTCAGAGGTGACACAATCATTCTTTACACTTCTGGACATTGCATAAAGCTACTGGACATTAATGGATCAAAGAAATAAATCCAACATAGCAAAAGAGGCAATGCGAAATAAAAGGCAGAATCTGTAAAAAACAGAACAGTCCGTAAAGACGAATTTAAAGCTGGCACCAGACTTGCTCAAATGGAAAAACTCAAAACTAATGAAAGTTGCGTACATATCTGAGGATCACGCTCGTAAATTGGCAGATTTTTTCGAATTTTCTACAGAGGCCTGTGCCCAGATTCGTGACAGACAGCAATGCTGTTTCTGCGCAGCGATCCCAAATATAACATCAACTTTGACATAGAAACTTTACTTGGCACAAAAACATGATAAGGAGAGGTTGCTACAGTAGTAAACAACTTCCAAGACTCAACAAAACAAAAAATTGCTGTAGTAAAAACATGGGTTGTCTCCCATAAGCGCTTTTCTTTAACGCCTTTCAGCTAGGCGCAGAAAGTGCAAATCAAGTAACATCGAGAGTAGAAGCATCAACATCATAACTTGTTCTAATAATAGAATCAAAAGGCAACTTCATTCTCTTTCTAGGGAAGTGTTCCATACCTTTCTTGAGAGGAAATTGATATTTAATATTACCTTCCCTCATATCAATAATAGCACCAACGGTTCGAAGAAAAGGTCTTCCCAACACAATAGGACAAGATGCATTGCATTCAATATCCAAGACAACAAAATCAACGGGGACAAGGTTATTATTAACCGTAATGTGCACATTATCAATCCTCCCCAAAGGTTTCTTTTTAACATTATCGGCAAGATTAACATCCAAATAACAATTCTTCAATGGTGGCAAGTCAAGCATATCATAAATCTTTTTAGGCATAACAGAAATACTTGCACCAAGATCACATAAAGCATTACATTCAAAGTCATCGAATTTCATTTTAATGATGGGCTCCCAACCATCTTCTAACTTTCTAGGAATAGAAGTTTCAAGTTTTAATTTCTCTTCTCTAGCTTTTATGAGAGCATTTGTAATATGTTTTGTAAAGGCTAAATTTATAGCACTAGCATTAGGACTTTTAGCAAGTTTTTGTAAGAACTTTATAACTTCAGAGATGTGACAATCATCAAAATCTAAATCATTATGAGCTACAGCAATGGGATCATTGTTCCCAAGGTTGGAAAAAATTTCAGCAGTTTTATCACAAGCAGTTTCAGCAGTTTTAGCAATTTCAGGCAGTTTTGTTCGCTTTGCACTAGGAGTAGAAACATTGCCAACACCAATTATTTTACCATTGATAGTAGGAGGTGCAGCAACATGTGAAGCATTAACATTACTAGTGGTGGTAATAGTCCAAACTTTAGCTACATTATTCTCTTTAGCTAGTTTTTCATTTTCTTCTCTATCCCACCTAGCACGCAACTCAGCCATTAATCTTATATTCTCATTAATTCTAACTTGGATGGCATTTGCTGTAGTAGTAATCTTATTATCAATATCATTATTAGGCATAACTTTCAATTTTAAAAGATTAACATCGGAGGCAAGTCTATCAACTCTAGAAGCAATAGTATCAATTTTATCAAGCTTTTCCTCAACAGATTTGTTAAAAGCAGTTTGTGTACTAATAAATTCTTTAAGCATAGCTTCAAGACCAGAGGGTACACTCCTATTATTATTGTAAGAATTCCCATAAGAATTACCATAACCATTACCATTAGCGAAGGATATGGCCTATAGTTATTACCGAGTTGTTCCTATAAGCATTGTTGTTGAAATTATTATTTTTAATGAAATTCACATCAACATTTTCTTCTTGAGCAACCAATGAAGCTAAAGGAACATTATTTGGATCTACATTAGATCTACCATTCACAAGCATAGACATAATCACATCAATCTTATCACTCAAGGAAGAGGTTTCTTCAACAGAATTTACCTTCTTACCTTGTGGAGCTCTTTCCGTGTGCCATTCAGAGTAATCTCTACTAATAAGTTACGGATCGGTGGTGTTGGTAGGTCAAAAAAACCGGTTAATTTTTCGTCCGTCAAATAAACCGTCAGTTTTGGTCCACCGTGTTTGGTTTCGTACGTGAAGTTTGGTTATGTACGTTGCGTTGCTGATTACGAGCCGGTTGCCGCATGAGTCCCTTGATCGCACGAGTACAATCGGGATAAGAGTATGAGACCAGCCTAGCTAGCTACGATCGTCCATGTTTCTATACGCATCATGTCTCTATATAAACTGGCCCAGGCAATCTATAAATTATGTGTGAAACAAGCGGCAGCCGGGTCGAGCCCGCCAGCGGCAAAAGGCGACGCCGACTGGTTGCTGCACGAGGATGGGGAAGGGATTAGTTCAATCACCACGGCTGGCGTCACCGCGTGAGGCTCAGACATTGCCGGAGTTTGCCAACAAAAGGAGCGATGCGTGTTCTCGAGCAGCTTCCGCGCCGAGACGGATGTCGGCCGTTCCGCCGTTGGCCTCTTTGTAGCGCCACCGTTCCAGCCGTTCCCGGTTACAGCTGACCACCGACCATCTCCGCCTCGTTGAGTTGCATGTTTGCGTAGAAGGAATCGAGCTGGGAGTCCGGGACGCTTCCAGTGATGGGCACTTCGCCTACCCAGTCTCTTGCCGAGCGCCGGCGTGATTGACTCCATCGTGGAGACCTGGATGGTCGCTTGCGCGTTAGAATCGGCGACTCTAGCAACGATTGTGTGATAGGACAGAAAAAGAAGACGATCGGTTAAAAGGACGGAGAAGACAATTGACCGTACAAATTTTCGTCCGTCAAAAAAACCAGGGCTCCCAGTGCCTTCCGATCTGCAACAGTGCCTTCCAATGTTTTTTTGGTATTGGTGTAGTGTCGTCCTACGAGTTCACAGATTACAGGGTTGTAGTACGTAAACTAGCCGCACCACTGAAGTTTTGCCTTTCTCCTGTAGTGGCTGGCTGGATGCGATCTCCCCTCTATGCCTATGGCCGATGAACTGGCGGCGCGCTTTCCTTGGTGAGGCAACTGGCATGGCCTGGCCCTCCACGGCTACGATGTCCCCATGCAGTCGCTGCAGTCTCCCGGTTGCGGATGTGTCGGCGGTGAACCTATCGATGTGTCCCATCTAACCTTCCCCTCTTGGCTACCGCCATCCGTGGCCCTCTCCATCCTGTCGGGCGACCTCCATAGAGACGGCGATGGGACGGATTGTGAGCGTCGGTGACCGCCGACAAGGACGGCGGGAGGAGCGGGGCAGGTAGGTGACGGGCCGTCTCAACATGGCGGGGGCACACAATTAGGTTGCTTCATTCATGGTCACCACTACTACCTCCACCTGCGGCCGTCTCCAGCCTGTTGGACGACCTCCTCCCGACCTCCACAGAGACGACGTTGGGTGGGAGTATCAGCATCGATGCCTACCAATGAGGATTGTGGGGAGGAGCATGGGAGGGTAGGAGCATCTCTTTTGTTCCAACAAAAACAAAGAGAACTTAGTCTCATATGATCAGAATTCTCCCCTTCTTGCTCTCATATGGGGAGACGAGTGGTTTATTAGGTACCTCCACTCAATCCGATACATGACCAAAAAACGTGGAGAAATATAAATCGGAACATAGTTTGCTCACACCAAAATCATGAATTGTGCTCTGAATTTGGATTTATACATAACAGAATCTTTTACTGTTGTTGGGTATCTGTTCTGCTTAGGTCAGTACATGTTGGTCTGGCTGAATGATGTATGTGCGGCGTTGTAAATAGTATGGAGTAACAATTCTCTGGTATATACTGCCAAATTCTATTGCAATTTATCTTGCTATCAAGGTGTGAATGGTTAAATATCTTCAGCTCAATGGTTAGTATGGGTGTCACCTTGCTATGTTATATCTTCTGAATGAAAAAGTTATGAGTTAGATTGATTTGAAGAATTGCACAACGCTAGAATAGGCATGTTTGACTTTATATTAAGGAGTTTATAAAATGGCTTAGATAAAACTAAGAATTACAGATTACAAAAACAAAAAAACATGTCAGCGTCTCAAGCGTCTAGGTAAAATGCGAAGTATATTTCGATGTGTTATTTTTAAAAAAATTTCAAGTTAGTACTTTTAATGTTCCGCTGCAACGCGCGGGCATACAGCTAGTTTATCATCATATCATCAAGAAGTTTTGTAGCCGCCCCCAATGTGATGGACATAAAGGTACCTCCAGCAGCTGAATCCAATAAATTCCGCGAAGAAAAATTTAGTCCTGCATAGAAGGTTTGGATGATCATCCAAGTAGTCAGTCCATGGGTTGGGCAATTCTTTACCAAAGTTTTCATTCTCTCCCATGCTTGAGCAACATGTTCAGTATCTAATTGCTTAAAATTCATTATGCTACTTCTCAAAGATATAATTTTAGCGGGAGGATAATATCTACCAATAAAAGCATCCTTGCATTTAGTCCATGAATCAATACTATTCTTAGGCAAAGATAGCAACCAATCTTTAGCTCTTCCTCTTAATGAGAAAGGAAACACTTTCAATTTAATAATATCACCATCTACATCCTTATACTTTTGCATTTCACAAAGTTCAACAAAATTATTGAGATGGGCAGCAGCATCATCAGAACTAACACCAGAAAATTGATCTCTCATGACCAGGTTCAGTAAAGCAGGTTTAATTTCAAAGAATTCTGCTGTAGTAGCAGGTGGAGCAATAGGTGTGCATAGGAAATCATTATTATTTGCATTTGTGAAGTCACACAACTTAGTATTTTCAGGAGTATTCATTTTAGCAACGGTAAATAAAACAAACTAGATAAAGTAAATGCAAGTAACTAATTTTTTTGTGTTTTTGATATAGAGAGCAAGACAGTAAATAAAGTAAAACTAGCAACTAATTTTTTTGTGTTTTGTTTAGGTGCAGCAAACAAAGTAGTAAATAAAATAAAGCAAGACAAAAACAAAGTAAAGAGATTGAGAAGTGGAGACCCCCTTGCAGCGTGTCTTGATCTCCCCGGCAACGGCGCCGTAAAACGATTGCTTGGCGTGTAGTTGACGTGGGAGTTAGAAATCTTTGTGGTGTAGCTTTTCTTCAGTTCCCCGGCAACGGCGCCAGAAAACAGGCTTGATGCGCGTAGATGTACACGTCCGTTGGGAACCCCAAGAGGAAGGTTTGATGCGCACAGTGGCAAGTTTTCCCTCAGAAAGAAACCAAGGTTGATCGAACCAGGAGGAGCCAAGAAGCACGTTGAAGGTTGATGGTGGCGAAATGTGATGCGGCGCAACAACAGGGATTCCGACGTCAACGTGGAATCTGCACAACAAAACCAAAGTACTTTGCCCCAACGAAACAGTGAGGTTGTCAATCTCACCGGCTTGCTGTAACAAATGATTAAACGTATCGAGTGGAAGATGTTTGCAAAGAAAACAGTAAACACAATTGCAGTAGATTGTATGCTATGTAAAGAATAGGACCGGGGTCCACAGTTCACTAGAGGTGTCTCTCCCATAAGATAAAAGCATGTTGGGTGAACAAATTACAGTCGGGCAATTGACAAATAGAGAAAGGCATAACAATGCATATACATGATATGATAAATATAGTGAGATTTAATCCGGGCATTACGACAAAGTACATAGACCGCCATCCAACTCGCATCTATGCCTAAAAAGTCCACCTTCAGGTTATCATCCGAACCCCATTCAGTATTAAGTTGCTAAGCAACAGACAATTGCATTAAGTATGGTGCGTAATGTAATCAACAACTACATCCTTAGACATAGCATCAATGTTTTATCCCTAGTGGCAACAGCACATCACAACCTTAGAACCTCCTGTCACGATCCCAGGTGTCAATGAAGGCATGAACCCACTATCGAGCATAAATACTCCCTCTAGGAGTTAAGAGCAAAAACTTGGCCAGAGCCTCTACTAATAACGGAGAGCATGCAAGATCATAAACAACACATAAATAATAGATTGATAATCACCATAACATAGTATTCTCTATCCATCGGATCCCGACAAACACAACATATAGAATTACAAATAGATGATCTTGATCATGTTAGGCAGCTCACAAGATCCAACAATGAAGCACAACAAGGAGAAGACGACCATCTAGCTACTGCTATGGACCCATGGTCAAGGGTGAACTACTCACTCATCACTCCGGAGGCGATCATGGCGATGAAGAGTCCTCCGGGAGATGAATCCCCTCTCCGGCAGGGTGCCGGAGGCGATCTCCCGAATCCCCCGAGATGGGATTCGCGGCGGCGGCGTCTCTGGAAGGTTTTCCGTATCGTGGCTCTCGGTACTGGGGTTTTCGCGACGGGGGCTTTAAGTAGGCGGAAGGGCAACATGGGGGGCCACACGAGGGCCCCACACCCTAGGTCGGCGCGGCCAGGGCCTGGGCCGCGCCGCCCTATGGTGTGCGCGCCTCGTGGCCCCACTTCCTTCCCTCTTCGGTCTTCTGGAAGCTCCGTGCAAAAATAGGACCCTGGGCGAAGATTTCGTCCAATTCCGAGAATATTTCCTTACTAGGATTTCTGAAACCAAAAACAGCGTGAAAACAAAGAATCGGCTCTTCGGCATCTTGTTAATAGGTTAGTTCCAGAAAATGCATAAATATGACATAAAATGTGCATAAAACATGTAGGTATCATCAATAAAGTGGCATGGAACATAAGAAATTATCGATACGTTGGAGACGTATCAAGAGGCGTGAGCCCCCCTCCCTCCCGTGGTCGACGTCACCTCCACCCACGCCGCACTTGTTTTCCCCTTCTCCTTATCTTCCCCTCCAAACCCTAGCCCCCCCTCTCATCCTCCCTCCTCGCGCCGCCGGCCCCATCTCCCTCTCCTTTCTTCTGTGTGAGCACTCCCGCACACCACAGAGCACCACCGTGCCTCCTCACCGGTTCCCCGTCGTCTCCGACTACCCCGCCTCCAACCGACGCCACCAGGAGGAGCGTCGTACCTTCCTCATCCTCCTCGCCAAGTTAATCGCCCCGGGAGGCCTTCTACCACCACCAGTTCGTCGTTTCGTGCGTGCCGGTCCCCGTCATTTTTCGTCGATTCCGAACACCGTGGACCTCCTCCGGCCGTTCTGAGTTCACCTCGAGCCTCAGGGTATTCCCGCGCATCTTGTAGACGTTGTTTCCCTCTCGTTTGCTTCCTAGTTCCTTCTCCACCGAGGTGACCTACCGGTGCCGCCGCAGGTACACGACGCCGGCGATCTTACGGCGACTCCCCGACGATAGCTCCACCTCCTTCACGTCCGCGCCGATGAGGCGCATCTGAAGAGCACACGCGCGCTTCCTGGGATGCCTCCAATTGCCCGCGCGCGTCCGTACCGCCGCGGTGACCACCGTCCTCTGGAATGCGCCCGGCATCGAACAGTTGGTGTGCATCCGCAGATGCATCGCCACACTGGCATCGTGGGGCCCATCCGTCAGCGGCTCCGGCTAGCTTCTGCGTGGGTGAGAAATGCTCCCAGATCCAGATCTGGCTCTTTGCAGATAGGCCCCTACCTTTTTCTTTTCCCTAACCCGCGGCCCTTCTGCCTTGTCAGCAGCTTCCGCCTAGTCAGCGTCCCTGAGGCCCGCCGCCAGTTGCTCAGGCTAGCCTCTGCTTGGGTGAGAAAAGTACTTCTCTTTTCTCTGTTTTTCAGAAATTCCAGAAAATGCATAAAACTTTGATAATTCATATCTTTTAATCTGTAATTCAAATGAAAATGTTTTATATATGAAAATTGATCAGAAAAATATGTTGAACATTAATATGACATCCATTCATCTGTTTGCATCTCGCATCATGTCGCACGTTGATAGTTTCGCATTTCCACCTCACATATATGCGGAGTTTTCAGATATCCATCTAAGGTTTCCCCGCTCCGTTTAATTTTGAAATAGTGCACCCCTGCCATGTTGTACCATGCTAATCAACACTTAACTTTGTCGGTAGAAATGCAACTCCAACCTTAATTGTTTGTCTGGGGTTCTGACTCCGATTAATATGAATAAGTTGCATTGCACCATCGCTGCCATGTCATGCATATCATCTTGATCATGTTGGATCTTCTTTATCCGTGGTAGTAAGACTTGCAAGCGTTGTGTGTTCCAGCATTTGCTTCTTCCCGGATAGGATCGCGAAGTGGTGATGTGAGATACAACAAGTCCTATGGATGTTCTTCGACAATCTTTAACAGACAAGCATTTCCTAAACTCCTGTCTCTGCAGGAGTCGCTCACCTATTTTATTTTGCCTTCTCTCTTATGCTAGCCTCGAATTGCATTCTTGTCACGTGTCCTATCCACTTGTTACCTCAAGCAGCCCATATTGCCTCCACCACCCTCCTACAGTTGTTGTTTGGTTATCGTGTCTGCCTTGCGAGTCGTAGTGCATGCTAGTGCTGTTTATATCTCGTTATCGTTGTTGTTACCTTATCGGGTTATCTGTTGGGGAATCATGACACATGGCTTATGGATATATTTGTTGGAGATACACATGCTTTACTTAATTGTTAACAACTAAAATTGTAAGCAGAGGCATCTGTGAGCCTCTTTGCGAAAGCATCGGAACTTTGACTCGCTAATGTCCCCTAGGACCTGAGTTCTTGTTATCTGTTCCGAGATTGAGCACTCTACCCGTACGTGAGGATTACTACTGGGACCCCCCCCCCGCCGCCCATTACCTTTTATCAAGTCAGTTGAAAAGGGGGCCACAACGTTGGTTTTATTTGCATATGCCATGTATGCCATGCTTTACTTATTGTTGCCTTCGGGTGTTTAATTCATGTTGCCTTCGGGTGTTTACATTATGTAATGTACCCCGCGGGACGTTTAGCGAAGCGTGTGGTTCGCACGCCTAGCCGCCGTCGCAAACCCTGAGTCCGCTTTGGAGCACGGCCGAACTTTGATACGTGTAGCTTAGCCGGGTGCCCCCCTAAACTTACTTGTTGAACTAGGAACGGTCTTGTTGTGAGACTTCACTGTCGCTCGGTGTGGTTGATCATGCGTATGGTTACATTTGGGCAACCCCTGCAGGGTGTACATCTTATCGATAAGCCGTGTCCGCGGTTATGGATGACTTGGAATTGTATAGCTCGATCATAGAACAACTTACACATTTATGTTGCTGCGAATAAATTGCTAATAACTTGCGTAGTAAATTAGGATTACTACAACGGTTACTTAATAAAACTTGTCCACCGTGCGAGTGCCTTTGTAAGTACTTCCTTACGAGGGGGGAACACATCGGTCGGGTTATGTTCGCAGAGTATATAACTGTTAGTTTTATGCGCTCTCTCACCTTCTCTGATAGACGAATGTTGTAGAGTGTCTCTATAGGTTTTTAGTGCTTGCGCGCTGCCGCTTAACCCCACCATATTGCCTATGACGTTCCTCTTGCGTCCTCTAAGTGCCCTGCGTGCCTCAAGTACAAAGGACGACTGGTTGAATGCTTATACGTCTTGAAGTCTTGTTAAGTACGAATCCGTATTTGTTGCTGCTTTGAGACATAACCGGGCAGGTATGAAGATATGTTCAATGAAGACGACGTTAGCAAGGTTACCTTCCGGCTTGGCCTGGGCAGGGTTATGGACGCCATCGTTTATTTTCAGGACTCTTAGTCCAATTTGTATCTTGTCCGTACTCGGATGTATTTGATCTCTGTATGATTTGGATCTTGAGTTATATATTTGTATCTTGACTCGTTGGAGTCGTTGTTGTAATATATGTTTCTTGTGGGCTGTATTGTAATCCTGTTGTAATGTAACCGCTCGTGTTAATTCCCCTGGCATCACGTGTGTGATTTGTCGCACACGTTGTGTCGGAGGGCGTCTTTGAATCGATATCGTGCGGATTTTAGCGGGATCGCTGGAATCCTCATGGTACCGGTTCCGGGGCGTCACAGCTAGCCACTAATCCCTCCTAGCTTTTTGTGCTTCTATCCCTGCCTCCCTTTCTCTCCATCCAGTCCTCCCACCAAATCCCTCTCCTCTCTCTGCTCGCACCCGACCCCGACCTCCCGGCCGATCTCTTCTCTTTCATCTCGCTACAACGCCTCACTCCTCCCCAATCTGACGGTGTGGGCTTTGAGCTCTCCCTCCCGCCGGTAAACTAACTCCATTGGCAGACACTCATTTACCCGTGCCTTGCTACGGCTTGATTTTATTTTTTCATGGAAATGTCTCATGTAACATTTGTCGCGTAGAATACTCTCCGAAATTAATCAATTTGTGGAGTTGCATTTCTCCATTCTCTCTTTAAACACAACATGAGCGGTGGCTCTTGTCATTATAACACATTCGACTAAAGCGGCAAACTTACATATCCATATGTCCACTTTGAAAACTCTCTATATTTTTCTTGTCACCAATGACTTTCCGATAAAATATCTAAATTTTGTGAAAAATCTATGTTCTATTAATTATTTTAAACTGCAAAACCAATGTAATAATGATTCATTATTCAATGTGGAACAAAAATTTCAACAATAATGTAACTATTCATATATCGAAATCTCTATGGCATTGTATTGGGTTGAATGTCCAATACCCACGATACTGATATTGAGAGCATATGCCAATATTTTCGTTTGGATGTGTTAGATATTCGGAACACTAACTAGATTGTTAAAAGTAGAAATCGATAGAACGAGAGATTGAACAAATGATTGAATCAAGTGTGCTTTATTGATAGAGATAGAATTCTTATATACAACATGAATAGGCACCACGAACAGATGCGTCGTTTACAGAGGCGGTTCCCTGGAGGCGACGCTCCAGGATCTAACCGCTACGACGGTTCCCAAATACGTGGGATTACAAGTGTGGGACCATGCGGGGATTATCCCATAATTAACGGAATTAATTATTTCTAACACTCCCCCTAATCACCGCTTCATTGCATAAGGATCCATCATCTTGATTAAGTCTCCTCCAAAAACCTTGTGGGAAAAATGTGAGGAGTATGGTAGGATATGTTGTTAAAACTCCTTCAAACCCGGTGGGAAAATAAGGAGAAAATGATACAACATATAATTGGTATTGCCTCCTTGTTAACTCAATATGAGAAAAACCTTGTAAAAGGGAAAACCCATAGAGTTTAGAGAACAATATATGTCGTGTATATACTTTCCTAAAAACCCCAGTGGGGAAAAGGGATAGTATGACATATGATCTTATGTTGATATTACCTCATTAAAAACCTTAATGGGAACCTAAAAAGTAAACTCATTAAGGGAAAAAGAGTGTAATATGATGCTTTGAACAGGAACAACTCAGGAAGATACTCCCCCTGATTCTTGCAAATCTCGAAGCCGTCGCATACCAATTCCGTGAATATATTTCTGGAATGTTGAAGTTGGTAGAGACTTCGTGAATAGATCAGCGAGATTATCGCATGATTTGACTTGCAAGATGTTTATTTCCCCACTCTTTTGGAGCTCGTGGGGATAAAACAATTTAGGTGCAATATGTTTAGTGATATTGCTCTTGATGTATCCTGTTTGCATCTGTGCAACACAAGCCGCATTATCTTCATAGATAATGGTAGGTGATTCGATAGAACCAATTCCACATGACTGTTGTATCTGGTTTATCATCCTGCGAAGCCACACGCATTCACGTGATGCCTCATATAATGCAATTATTTCAGAATGATTGGTAGATGTTGCAACCAGAGTCTGTTTCGAAGACTTCCATGATATTGCAGTTCCACCATGTAGGAACACAAAGCCGGTCTGGGATCTGGCATTATGGGGATCTGATAAATAGCCAGCATCTGTGTATCCAATCATATTGGTGTCCAGATTTCTCTGAAACTGAAAGAATAGGCCAAGATCCTTTGTGCCTTGGAGATATCTAAAGACATTCTTTACTCCCGACCAATGGCGTTTGGTAGGAGTTGCGCTGTGTCTAGCAAGTAGATTCACTGCAAATGCGAGGTCGAGTCTCGTACAATTTGCAAGATACATAAGCGCTCCAATAGCACTGAGATATGGAACCTCGGGTCCCAACATCTCTTCTCCATCATCCCTCGGCCTGAACGGATCTTTCTCTACGTCTAGAGATCGAACCACCATGGGAGTTTTAGACGGATAGGATTTGTCCATATTGAATTTCTCCAATATTTTCTGGATATAGGCAGCTTGGTGTACCATTATTCCTGAGGGAAGGTGCTCGAGTTGGAGACCCAAGCAAAATTTGGTTTCACCCAAATCCTTCATCTCAAATTCTGTCTTTAGATGATTGCGTGCTTCATCAATATCTTGTGTGTTGCCAATGATGTTGAGATCATCGACGTACTACTCGAAATGATGCAAAATCCTGAAGAGGACTTCTTGATGAAAACACATGGGCAGTCATCACTGTTGGAGTAACCCTTGCGAAGAAGGAACTCACTAAGTCGGTTGTACCACATCCGTCCCGACTGTTTCAAGCCGTATAGAGACTTGTTCAGTTTTACACGATACATGTTGCGTTTTGCGCTTGCATCCGGGACAGAGATTCCGTCTGGAACCTTCATGTAAATGTCCGAATCTAGTGACCCGTAAAGATATGCGGTCACGACGTCCATCAACTGCATAGATAGACGATTTTGCACTGCCAAAGATATTAAATATCGGAAAGTGATACCACTCATAACTGGAGAATATGTCTCATTGAAATCAATGCCGGGTCTCTGCGTGAAACCCTGTGCTACGAGCCTTGCCTTGTATCTCACCACCTCATTGTTCTCATTCCGTTTCCGGAGGAAAACCCATTTGAATCCCACAGGGAAAACACTGGGAGGTGTTGGTATTGCTTATGTGAATACCTTCCTTTTGTTAAGCGAGGCTAGTTCTGCTTGTATTGCATCCTTCCATTGAGGCCAGTCGGAGCGCTTTTCACACTCAACGATAGTCCTTGGATCATGATCATTAAGAAGGGTATTTGCAATTGTAGCAGAAAAATAAGTGTCGACAATCGTAGACTTACGGTTGAATGATTCTCCAGAATCGATATAGTTGATGGATATCTCATGCACCGTTGATAACTCTTCGTGATTTCCCAATACGCGTGAGTCTAGGTGTTCCGATGTCCCAGCCAGTGTGTGCAAGCTGGAGCTGGGTTGTGGAGGCTGCCCTTCCACTGGGTGTATACTACCCATAAGGTGTTTGTCAACGTTGAGTTGACTTGCATTTACTGACTTTGAGGAGTTTTTCCTCACGCTCCTTTGCTGCTTGCGAGAAGCAGGATCCTGGTCAGAGGCCGTACTACTCCCCCTCTTTTTTAGAACGGGCAGTTGAGTGGTTTTAGTTGGTACCTCCACTCTTTCGGGCGCATTTCTGGCCGGATTCAAGGATTTTGTGACACCTTTTAGATCAGTAAATGAATCTGGCAGATTATTTGCAAGATGTTGCAAATTTATGATTTTTCGAACTTGGAGTTCGGTCTCTTGGGTACGTGGATCGGAGGCTGAAATGGCAAGAGCATTCCAATCAATTTCCAGGCATTCTTTCTAGTACTTGAAATCTCCCCCTAATGCCGGAAAGTGTTCCTCGTCAAATATGCAATCAGCGTGACGGGCTGTGAATAGGTCCCCAGTAAGGGGTTCCAGGTACTTAATAATCGACGGCGATTTGTACCCCACATAGATCCCCGGTTCCTATGTGGACCCATGGATGTCCGCTGAGGTGGTGAGATCGGGATGTATGTAGCACATCCGAACTTACGCGGATGGGAAATGCTGGGTGGATTTCCACGTACCAATTGCGAGAGGGAAGTACTTGTGATATGCGGTAGGTCGCAATTGGATTAAGTCGACAGCGTGTAAAACCGCATGACCCCAACACGAGGTTGGCAAGCTGCAATTCATTAACAAAGGTCTTGCAATGAGTTTGATCCTCTTAATAAGGGACTCGGCCAAACCATTTTGAGTATGGACATATGGAACGAGTGCTCGAACTTCAATCCCCGGGGCCATGCAATAGTCATTGAAGGCACGTGAAGAGAATTCTGCAGCGTTGTCCATGCGAATTGATTTAATTCGACTTTACTGGATAATGGGCACCGTAACTTAATTACTTCCCTCATTATCTTGGCAAATGCATGGTTTCGTGTGGATAGAAGGCACACATGTGACCATCGTGTAGATCCGTCAATCAAAACCATGAAATACCGAAATGGTCCAGATAATGGTTGGATGGGACCACAAATGTCTCCTTGAATTCGTTCAAGAAATTGAAGTGGTTCAGCTTGTATCTTGAGGTGCGAAGGCCTCAGAATAAGCTTTCCCGTGGCACATGATGTGCACACAAAATCCGATGACTGAGGAAATTTAGACTCATGCAAATTATGACCAATGGAATTGCTAGTAATCTTCCTCATCATCCCGATACCAGGATGGCCTAGGCGATCATGCCAGGTTTGGAATGCATCAACATTCTGGAAAATTACCTTGTAAGCAACATGTTCTACGGGCTTGATGTACGTATAGTACAGTCCGGACGACAGAGAAGGAATCTTTTCAAGTACTTGCTTGCCATATCCGTAATCTTTTGTGAAGAGTAGATACTCCTCTTTGTTGTCTTCATGGGTTTCGATGTGAAAACCATTCTTACGGATATCTCGATAAGCTGATTAAGGTACGTGAAGAATCGGGATACAACAAGGCATCCTCAATTACCACTTGTGTACCGTTTGGGAGGGTAAATATGGCACGTCCGGTGCCAACAATTACCGTATCGCGTCCGGCGATAGTTAAAATATCTCCATTCATCTTTTTCAGAGTCTGAAAATATTTTAACTCCCTCAGTATGGAGTTTGTGGTAGCACTGTCCACAAGGCATAATTCCTCTTCCATCGGATTGTCCCCGTAGAAAGCTATATATAAAAATGAAGAATTTTCAGTGAGAAAACCTTATTTGAATATATAGTATACAATCTCTATTATATCAAAGTGCTGATACAATATAACTGACAACAATAGTTATGTTCTATTGCAACACCGCACCAGAGAATATTGAAATCCATCATGGTGATGTTGGAATGAACTTTGCAAAATTAATGATATTTTCAAGTAGTTGACTTGAAATTATTAGTGTGAACTTCAAATTGTTAAGTTTGACACGTTATAGATACTCCCTAAAAGAAATTTCAGGGTCCATCTCTTAGTACTAGAGAGCATAATCTGATGAAATCAGTAGATGCTCATATTCTAGTACCTTATGTCATAACTTAATAAAATGTGTGGGATAGCACTTTGTTAAGCAACCATAATGTCAAATCTGACAAAAATAGGCTTAAACAGTAGTGGTGATAGTCTGCAATGCAGTAGATCTACACACTACCTTGTGATCCCAAAACATCAATTTGAAGAAATCACTTTGAATTTCACGTATCAATTCTTGCTCGTATTGAACCAAAAGTAGGCCAATTAAGATGAATTGATTGTCTTATTTGCAAGAAATTAAAATCTCAATTGCAAATAACGGACGTAATTAATCTCAACATGTGGCAAACATGGAAATATATTACATCACACATGTAGAATCCAAAGTACTCTACAGAAATACAGTACTCCCTCTCTCACAGTTTATAAGGCGTGCACGTACATCTAGGTCACAAATTTAAT
Organism: Lolium rigidum; assembly: GCF_022539505.1. Classification (NCBI taxonomy): domain Eukaryota; kingdom Viridiplantae; phylum Streptophyta; class Magnoliopsida; order Poales; family Poaceae; genus Lolium; species Lolium rigidum. The sequence goes on along the minus strand of NC_061510.1, from coordinate 394,928,816 downwards.
CAAGTTAGCATTAATTATATGTTATAAAAATTATATCATTAGAAAGTTTAGATATTCTATTTTCTAATAATATAATTTTTGCATTATATAATTTAAATTATATAGGTCAAATTGGCGACCTAGAGATACGGGGAGGACTAGTAACTGAGAAGGAGGGAGTACTAAAATAGGTATAGTTTAAAAGAGAAATTAAACTACTGTTAGTACTGGAGATTTGCTAATAATACAAAGTCTGTACATGTACAGACGTCATGGGTTGCTCCACCGCTCTAAAATAAATAACCACTTTAGAAGCGGTGTGGTCAGGATAAGGTAGAATCCCCAATCCAGGACACACGCAAGAACAGCGGCGACCAGCCGACCACCACGCAGCTCCCTCCGTGCCGCTGATGCAGCGCTGATTCCTCATCGGCGACGAGAGCCACTCCCGCCTGGGGCGTCCTTGAAGGAGGAGTCACCGGGAAAAAGGCTCTCAGGCGCGGCGCCGTTCGCGAGTTCAACCGCGGTCGGGCTCCATGTGCCGGCGCGATGGCCGTGGCTGCTCGACGACGGGCTGTGGAGCGGAAGCCCAAGGGCGACGAGGCGGCGGCGAGCGCTGCTGCGCGGTGAAGGAGGCGAGGTTGCGGGCCTCAGCGAGGGCCGAGGCGGCGTGACTGCATCCACGACCGCAGTTCTTGTGAAGCTGCTCACGCCGGAGCCAAAAGTGAAGGCGGAGGCTCCGGTCGGCGCCGAGACATAGGCGAGCGCGTCGCCTGCGACCTCGACGACAGCAGGGGTCGTAGACGGCAGGGGTGCGGCCTCGTCGTCGTCAATGAGGATGACCACCACCGGAGGCTCTGCTGCCTCGACGGGAGCCAGGATCTGCGCAGGCGCGGCCGGCTGAAGCGGGGCCAATGTCTGCACGGCCGGCGCAGCGGCCTGCACCGGCAAGGCAGAGCGGCCGGCGCCGTTCGGCTGGTGGCGACGAGGGCCGCGGAAACCGCCTGGGCCGTGGCGGCGACCACGGTAGCCGCCGGCACCGTGGCGGCGACCACGGTAGCCGCCGGCACCGTGGCGGCGACCGATGCGGCCTTCCCCATAACGGCGACCATCGGAGCGGCGAGGTGCACGGCGATTGTGGCGGTGAAGGCCACCTACTCCGTGACGGCGGCGAGCGACGAAGTGGCGAAGGCGGCCATCGCGTTGAAGCAGGCGGAGGAACCAGGACCGAAATCCAGGCATTGTATCTTTCTCACCTTTTGCCTGCAGGACTTGATCCCTTTCTCCTTCTCTTCTTGGCAGAGACTATGTGCTGATAACGTGTTAAAAGTAGAAATCGATAGAACGAGAGATTGAACAAATGATTGAATCAAGTGTGCTTTATTGATAGAGATAGAATCCTTATATACAACATGAATAGGCACCACGAACAGATGCGTCGTTTACAGAGGCGGTTCCCTGGAGGCGACGCTCCAGGATCTAACCGCTACGACGGTTCCCAAATACGTGGGATTACAAGTGTGGGACCATGCGGGGATTATCCCATAATTAACGGAATTAATTATTTCTAACATAGATATTGAATTTGAATGCCAAATGCTGTTTGGATGGTAAAAGTGATGAATTGCAGTTCTACTAGATTTCGATCATTTTTGTACTCGTAACAACAAGCAAATAATATGTTAAGAACCATGCGTATCAACAATAATTTTCTAGAATAGTTTGACAACAGAATTTCAAGCTCAGTGCATAGTCCATCACAAATGACAACGTCAAGATAATACAACTGAATCAAGTGAGTGTAGGAATCAAACTGAAGGCCGTGTTGTTTGTTGAGTCCAACCGGACCGCCGGAGGATTTGAGAGCTCGGCCTTCCACAGCAGATCTTGCGGGCAGCCCGTGCAACGCAAGACGAATAGTCTCCGCGTAACTCGCCGGGAAGCCGGAGGTCGAGATGCAGGTGGTGCCGGCCAATCGATCCCCGTGCCTGCATTGAAAAGAGAGAGGTGAGATGGGAGGAAGAGAGCAGGAGAAGGAGAGAGCTCTGGGAAGGAGGAAGGTGGAGCGGGAGACCCACGGAGCCGTGCCCAGCCGGAGGAGCCTGAGTACCTGCGCCGCCGTCGCTTTGGTCGCCCGCGTGCGAGGTTCTCGAGCGAGAGAGAGAATGGCTGTTTTATTTCGCTCGGGCTGTGCGTCGAAGCGTTCCGGTGCCGAATACATCGCAATGTCTAGGCTAAGAGCGTCTCTAATGCAAACTCTAAAATATGAGTTGATGCCACTAAACTGTATTTACGGGTTGAAAAACTGCCAGCGCAATAAACTAAAACTGTAAAAAGGTATATTCTAAAATATGCCACACTACGGGAAAAACTATCTTTGCCGTGCAACTATTTGCACGGCAAAGGGCCTTATATGCACGGCAAAGACCGCACGGTAAAGTCATTGACGGCAAAGGCTTCTTTGCCGTGTGCTAAATATGTTTTATCTAAAAAAAAAGCTCCAAACTGATCAGTCTGGGATTCGAACCTAGGACGCAGAGTAGGGAAAGTGTGCAACCTTGCACTGAGCTAAGCGTTCGTTTGTTGATAACTACACAACGCCACACCTTTTGAGCTGAGAAGAAATCTAGTTTTTACATCTTTGCCGTGCGCTTACACTAGGCAAAGGCTTGCTTTGCCTTGTGTTTGTTAAAAACACTAGGCAAAGACTTGCTTTGTCGTGCGTTTGTTAAAAACACTAGGCAAAGGCGTGCACGGCGATGCCTTTTGTGCTTTGCCGTGTGCCAGCATCTTTGCCCTGTAGCCTATCTTTGCCGTGCGCTATGTTGGTCCTTTGCCGTGCAACTTTCTTTGCCGTGCGCTCTCTTCCGTTGTTGCCGTGAATCAAATCTTTGCCGTGCGCTCGTGTCTGTGTTTGCCGTGGCCAAAATCTTTGCCGTGCGTTTTTCTACGTGCGGCAAGGATTTCTTTGCCGTGCGAAAACACATGCAATGCACGGCAACTGCATTTTTTCCCGTAGTGACTTGACCCACTTTTTTTCTTTTTTTCCATCATATCTTTTTCTTCCTTGAATCTTCCTGCTTGCAAACATTACCCCACGTCCGCACAGCCCCGCCCCGGCCGCCCCGCCACGCCTCGCCAAGGCCCGTGCAGCCCCGCCCCAGCCCTGGCCACGCGCGCGCCGCCACGCCCCGGCCGCGCAGCCCCGCGCCACCCCGCCCCGCCCGGCCACGCGCCGCGCAACCCCGGCCGCCCCGGCCCCGCGCCACCCCGACCCCGTGTCGCTCCGCCCGGCCCTGCCCCGGCCCCGCCCCACCCAACACCGCCATGGTGAGCTCGACGCCGCCCCGCCTCATCACGGACACCTCCAGGGCCGCCCGGCAGCGCTCGGCGAACTCGTGGCCGGCCGGCTGTCCGCACTCCCTTCCCCAAGCTTGCAACGCATATGGCCCGGCCAAAATTTGGTTGACCTCCGGCGGGATTTTGTCAAATTTTGGTCCTATTTCGGTAGTCCTCTGACGGAAGTGCACTGTTTGGAGCTGAAGTTTCAGCCCGCCAAAACACCACTATGAATACAGTTTAGCCTTCAGTTCGACCTTCCGACCCCTACAAATAGGGGGCGAAGTTTGGTTTTCGGTCTCGGCCTGTAAACTTTTTTTTGGTTTCGTCCCATTTAAACTACCGGATTTGCGCCTATTTCCAAACTAAACCCATAAACTGGCGGTTATTTTATAGTTTTGGCATGTTTACGGGCTCTGCTAGAAATGCTCTAAGCGCATATGCAGCGGGCCGACGCGTTTCGTATGTGCGGTTTGTTTGCGTTGGCCCGCAGACGTGAACTTCTGTTTGCGTCGGGTTGCTCTAGCGACCCGACGCATTTCAGACGCAAGCCATTTATTTTTCAGAAATATCCGAAAACAGCTGAAACAATTAAATTGCAGGAAGATATGGTCATCATATTGGCTCAAATTGAGGTGGGTCAAATAAGTTCATCACATTTTACACATGTTACGGCACCAAATGGAGTCCAAAAGGGGCACAACATGGACATAACATCAAATATAGTACAAAAGGAGGCAATGATGCTTGACAATGGCGCCGCAGATCAGACGTCTCGTGCGCGGATTTCGGCGGGCTTCTTCATTAACCAGGCCATGGTGTCGTTGTCCATGTTGCTCAAGTCGGCCAGTATGATCCTTGTGTCCTCTGCATGGGTCTTGGCATCGGCGTTCATTCTTCTGGTCTCGGTTTCACGCAATTTGGCCTCGGCGTCTACCATTTTTCCTCGACATCCATCCTTTGGACCTCAATGACCTCTTTGGTGAGGTTGAGGACTTGAGGTTGATAGTTGCAGCCTATTTTTCCATACGCTTCTTCTCGTTTATTTTGTCTACAGCGGCTTGATTCTTGGCCATGATCTTCTCCAAGGTCTGGCTCAACGCAAGGGCTGATGCCTCCCGGACTAGATCGGCCTTGGCAGCCTTATGGCCCCGGGGACGAGGTGGAAGGGCTTTCTGCCCAGGATCGTCGTCTTCGTCGTCGAGGACAACCGTTGCTGTCCCATTCTTGATAGCTTCATGGTAGGCCGCATAGCTTACCCTCCACTTTGGTGTGTCCTTCAGCAAGTCCCAGCAATGGAACCTCTCCAAGGCCCTGGGTACTTCGTTAAAGCTCGGATCATGGTTTGCTAATGTTGTACATAGATGGAATGACGTGATAATACTCGTTTCTTACCACTCCAAGCACACCAATGCCGCTATGGGGTGGGCAACAACATGATCGACGGCGGCGTAGAATTTCCTGGTCTCTTGTTTGATGTAGTTCCATCTTTTTCTGATGGACTCTTCCGTGTGAGGGATTTTTATCTCGTAGGGCGCGTGACGCTTTTTTTCATGGTAATCCTGGACCACCTTGGCCCAGTACACCTTGCCCTTTTGATGGGCGCCATTAATACAGTCATGGCTGGTCGCCAGCCACCCCAGCACTAACACTAGTCATCCTCGTCATTGAATCCGTAGGTCCTGTGGCTCTCACCCTTCTTCTTGGTAGAATCATCCCTGGTGAGGACATGCCCTGTTGGCGCCTCCTCATAGTCATCGACGCAAACGGTTGTTGCATGCGTGGGCTAGGTGGCGAACGGTCCTGCGCCATCGATGTCCACCCCATCCTGCGTTTGTGGCCACTGATCATGCGTCCCTGTCCCGGTGCCGACTTGGCCAACGAAGCCGCCACCGAAGATCATGGCCTGGATGTCGCCCTCATTGTGTCCCGTCCAAAGGCCTACGAATCAACGGAGGTCGGACGAATGACACATGGTAGACCGACACTGAGAGAGATAACATACCTGGTCGTCCATCGTCGAGGCAGAAGGAGGTATTTCCTCAAACAGGGTGCGGGGTGATAACGCGTGAAGCACACGTCCGTTGGGAACCCCAAGAGGAAAGTGTGATGCGTACAGCAGCAAGTTTTCCCTCAGTAAGAAACCAAGGTTATCGAACCAGTAGGATTCAAGTGCCACGTGAGGTTGTTGGTGGAGGAGTGTAGTGCGGCGCAACACCAGTGATTCCGACGCCAACGTGGAACCTACACAACACAATCAAGATACTTTGCCCCAACTTAACAGTGAGGTTGTCAATCTCACCGGCTTGCTGAAAACAAAGGATTAAACGTATGGTGTGGAAAATGATGTTTGTTTGCGAAGAACAACAAAGAACAGAGATTGCGAGAGATTGTATTTCAGATGTAAAAGAATGGACCGGGTCCACAGTTCACTAGTGGTGTCTCTCCAATAAGATAAATAGCATGCTTCGGGTGAACAAATTACAGGTGGGCAATTGACAAATAAAGATTCATATACATATCATGATGATCACTATGAGATTTAATCAGGGCATTACGACAAAGAACATAGACCGCCATCCAGCATGCATCTATGCCTAAATAGTCCACCTTCAGGTTAGCATCCGCACCCCTTCCAGTATTATGTTGCAAACAACAGACAATTGCATTAAGTATGGTGCGTAATGTAATCAACACAAATATTTTTAGACAAAGCATTGATGTTTTATCCCTAGTGGCAACAGCATATCCACAACCTTAAAACTTTCTGTCACTGTCCCAGATTCAATGGAGGCATGAACCCACTATCGAGCATAAATACTCCCTCTTGGAGTTACAAGTATCAACTTGGCCAGAGCCTCTACTAGCAACGGAGAGCATTCAAGAACATAAACAACACATATAAGATAGATCAATAATCAACTTGACATAGTATTTCATATTCATCAGATCCCACCAAACACAACATGTAGCATTACAAATAGATGATCTTGATCATGTTAGGCAGCTCACAAGATCTAAACATGATATCACAAGAGGAGAAGACAACCATCTAGCTACTGCTATGGACCCATAGTCCAAGGATGAACTACCGACGCATCGATCCGGAGGCGGGCATGGTGATGTAGAGCCCTCCGGTGATGATTCCCCTCTCCGGCAGGGTGCCGGAGGCGATCTCCTGAATCCCCCGAGATGGGATTGGCGGCGGCGTCTCTGGAAGTATTTCCGTATCGTGGCTCTCGGTAATAGGGTTTTCGCGACGGGGAGTTTAAGTAGGCGGAAGGGCAGGGTCGGTGGAGGCACGAGGGTCCCACACCATAGGGCGGCGCGGGCCCCACCCTGGCCGCGCGGCCCTGTGGTGTGGGCGCCTCGTCGCCCCACCTCGTATCCCCTTCGGTCTTCTGGAAGCTCCGTGGAAAAATAAGACCCTGGGCGTTGATTTCGTCCAATTCCGAGAATATTTCCTTTGTAGGATTTCTGAAACCAAAAACAGCAGAAAACAGCAACTAACGCTTCGGCATCTTGTTAATAGGTTAGTGCCGGAAAATGCATAATAATGATGTAAAGTATGTATAAAACATGTGAGTATTGTCATAAAAGTAGCATGGAACATAAAAAATTATAGATACGTTGGAGATGTATCAAGCATCCCCAAGCTTAGTTCCTACTCGCCCTCGAGTAGGCAAACGATAACAACAATAATTTCTGAAGTGACATGCCACCAACACAATCTTGATCAACATTATTGTAAAGCATATGAGGTGAATGGAGTGATTCAAAGCAATAGATTGCTAACAAAGAGATAATGACTAAACAACTGAATCATATAGCAAAACTTTTCATGAATAGTACTTTCAAGACAAGTATCAAAAAGACTTGCATAAGAGCTAACTCATAAAGCAATAGATTCAAAGTAGAAGGCATTGAAGCAACATAAAGGATGATTAAGTTTCAGCAGTTGCTTTCAACTTGTAACATGTATATCTCATGGATAGTTGTCAACATAGAGTAATATAACAAGTGCAATAAGTAAACATGTAAGAATCAATACACACAGTTGACACAAGTGTTTGCTTCTAAGATAGAAAGAAGTAGGTAGACTGACTCAACATAAAGTAAAAGAATGGCCCTTCGCAGAGGGAAGCATGGATTACTATTTTTGTGCTAGCGCTTTTTATTTTGAAAACATAGAAACAATTTTGTCAACGGTAGTAATAATTCATATGTGTTATGCATAATACTTCCTACAAGTTGCAAGCCTCATGCATAGAATACCAATAGTGCCCGCACCTTGTCCTAATTAGCTTGGATTATTATCATTGCATAACATATGTTTCAACCAAGTGTCACAAAGGGGTACCTCTATGCCGCATGTACAAAGGTCCAAGGAGATAAATCGCATTTGATTTCTCGTTTTTGAATAATCTCAACTTAGGACATCCATACCGGGACAACATAGAAAACAGATAATGGACTCCTCTTTAATGCATAAGCATTCAACAACGAGATAATATTCTCATAAGAGATTGAGGATGAATGTCCAAACTGAAAACTTCCACCATGATACATGGCTTTGGTTAGCGAGCTGATACGTCTCCAACGTATCGATAATTTCTTATGTTCCATGCTACTTTATTGATGATACCTACATGTTTTATGCACATTATATGTCGTATTTACGCATTTTACGGAACTAACCTATTAACAAGATGCCGAAGAGCCGATTCTGTCGTTTTCTGCTGTTTTTGGTTTCAGAAATCCTAGTAACGAAATATTCTCGGAATTGGACGAAATCAACGCCCAGGGTCCTATTTTTGCACGAAGCTTCCAGAAGACCGAAGGGGAGTCGAAGTGGGGCCACGAGGTGGCCAGACGACAGGGCGGCGCGGCCCAGGCCCTGGCCGCGCGGCCCTATCCCCTGGGCCCCTCGTGCCTCCTCTTGACCTGCCCTTTCGCCTACTTATAGCCTCCGTCGCGAAACCCCCAGTACCGAGAGCCACGATACGGAAAACCTTCCGGAGACGCCGCCGCCGTGAATCCCATCTCGGGGATTCGAGGAGATCGCCTCCGGCACCCTGCCGGAGAGGGGATTCATCTCCCGGAGGACTCTACATCGCCATGATCGCCTCCGGAGTGATGAGTGAGTAGTTCACCCCTGGACTATGGGTCCATAGCAGTAGCTAGATGGTCGTCTTCTCCTAATTGTGCTTCATTGTTGGATCTTGTGAGCTGCCTAACATGATCAAGATCATCTATCCGTAATTCTATATGTTGTGTTTGTCGGGATCCGATGGATAGAGAATACTATGTTATGGTGATTATCAATCTATTGTTTATGTGTTGTTTATGATCTTGCATGCTCTCCGTTATTAGTAGAGGCTCGGCCAAGTTTTTGCTCTTAACTCCAAGATGGAGTATTTATGCTCGATAGTGGGTTCATGCCTTCATTGACACACGGGACAGTGACAAAAAGTTCTAAGGTTGTGATGTGCTTGTTGCCACTAGGGATAAAACATTGATTCTATGTCTAAGGATGTAGTTGTCGATTACATTACGCACCATACTTAATGCAATTGTCTGTTGCTTTGCAACTTAATACTGAATGGGGTTTGGATGATAACCTGAAGGTGGACTTTTTAGGCATAGATGCAGTTGGATGGCGGTCTATGTACTTTGTCGTAATGCCCAATTAAATCTCACTATATTTATCATATCATGTATATGCATTGTTATGCCCTTCTCTATTTGTCAATTGCCCGACTGTAATTTGTTCACCCAATATGCTTTTATCTTATGGGAGAGACACCTCTAGTGAACTGTGGACCCCGGTCCTATTCTTTACATCGCATACAATCTATTGCAATACTTGTTTTACTGTTTTCTTGCAAACAATCATCTTCCACACAATACGGTTAATCCTTTGTTACAGCAAGCCGGTGAGATTGACAACCTCACTGTTTCGTTGGGGCAAAGTACTTTGGTTTTGTTGTGCAGGTTCCACGTTGGCGCCGGAATCCCTGTTGTTGCGCCGCATCACATTTCGCCACCATCAACCTTCAACGTGCTTCTTGACTCCTACTGGTCCGATTAAACCTTGGTTTCTTTCTGAGGGAAAACTTGCCGCTGTGCGCATCATACCTTCCTCTTGGGGTTCCCAACGGACGTGTACATCTACGCGCATCAAGCACTTTTTCTGGCGCCGTTGCCGGGGATTTGAAGAAAAGTTACACCACAAAAATATCTATCTCCCACGTCAACTGCACGCCAGCAGCACATTTTCTGGCGCCGTTGCCGGGGAGATCAAGACACGCTGCAAGGGGAGTCTCCACTTCTCAATCTCTTTACTTTGTTTTTGTCTTGCTTTATTTTATTTACTACTTTGTTTGCTGCACCTAAACAAAACACAAAAATATTAGTTGCTAGTTTTACTTTATTTACTCGTCTTGCTCTCTATATCAAAAACACAAAAAAATTAGTTACTTGCATTTACTTTATCTAGTTTGCTTTATTCATCGTTGCTAAAATGAATACCCCTGAAAATACTAAGTTGTGTGACTTCACAAACGCAAATAATAATGATTTCCTATGCACACCTATTGCTCCACCTGCTACTACAGACAGAATTCTTTGAAATTAAACCTCGCTTTACTGAACTCTGGTTATGAGAGATCAATTTTCTGGTGTTAGTTACGATGATGCTCGCTGCCCATCTTAATAATTTTGTTGAACTATGTGAAATGCAAAAGTATAAGGATGTAGATGGTGATATTATTAAATTGAAAGTGTTTCCTTTCTCATTAAGAGGAAGAGCTAAAGATTGGTTGCTATCTTTGCCTAAGAATAGTATTGATTCATGGACTAAATGTAAGGATGCTTTTATTGGTAGATATTATCCTCCCGCTAAAATTATATCTTTGAGAAGTAGCATAATGAATTTTAAGCAATTAGATACTGAACATGTTGCTCAAGCATGGGAGAGAATGAAAACTTTGGTAAAGAATTGCCCAACCCATGGACTGACTACTTGGATGATCATCCAAACCTTCTATGCAGGACTAAATTTTTCTTCGCGGAATTTATTGGATTCAGCTGCTGGAGGTACCTTTATGTCCATCACTTTGGGGGCGGCTACAAAACTTCTTGATGATATGATGATAAATTACTCCGAATGGCACACGGAAAGAGCTCCACAAGGTAAGAAGGTAAATTCTGTTGAAGAAACCTCTTCCTTGAGTGATAAGATTGATGTGATTATGTCTATGCTTGTGAATGGTAGATCTAATGTAGATCCAAATAATGTTCCTTTAGCTTCATTGGTTGCTCAAGAAGAAAATGTTGATGTGAATTTCATTAAAAATAATAATTTCAACAACAATGCTTATAGGAACAACTCCGGTAATAACTATAGGCCATATCCTTACGCTAATGGTAATGGTTATGGTAATTCTTATGGGAATTCTTACAACAATAATAGGACTGTACCCTCTGATCTTGAAGCTATGCTTAAAGAATTTATTAGTACACAAACTGCTTTTAACAAATCTGTTGAGGAAAAGCTTGATAAAATTGATATTATTGCTTCTAGAGTTGATAGACTTGCCTCTGATGTTAATCTTTTAAAATTGAAAGTTATGCCTAATAATGATATTGATAATAAGATTACTAATACATCAAATGCCATCCAAGTTAGAATTAATGAGAATATAAGATTAATGGCTGAATTGCGTGCTAGGTGGGATAGAGAAGAAAATGAAAAACTAGCTAAAGAGAATAATGTAGCTAAAGTTTGGACTATTACCACCATTAGTAATGATAATGATTCACATGTTGCTGCACCTCTTACTATCAATGGTAAGATAATTGGTGTTGGCAATGTTTCTACTCCTAGTGCAAAGCGTACAAAACTGCCTGAAATTGCTAAAACTGCTGAAACTGCTTGTGATAAAACTGCTGAAATTTTTTCCAACCTTGGGAACAATGATCCCATTGCTGTAGCTCATAATGATTTAGATTTTGATGATTGCCACATCTCTGAAGTTATAAAGTTCTTACAAAAACTTGCTAAAAGTCCTAATGCTAGTGCTATAAACTTAGCCTTTACAAAACATATTACAAATGCTCTCATAAAAGCTAGAGAAGAGAAACTAAAACTTGAAACTTCTATTCCTAGAAAGTTAGAAGATGGTTGGGAGCCCATCATTAAAATGAAATTCAATGACTTTGAATGTAATGCTTTATGTGATCTTGGTGCAAGTATTTACGTTATGCCTAAAAAGATTTATGATATGCTTGACTTGCCACCATTGAAGAATTGTTATTTGGATGTTAATCTTGCCGATAATGTTAAAAAGAAACCTTTGGGGAGGATTGATAATGTGCGCATTACGGTTAACAATAACATTGTCCCCGTTGATTTTGTTGTCTTGGATATCGAATGCAATGCATCTTGTCCTATTGTGTTGGGAAGACCTTTTCTTCGAACCGTTGGTGCTGTTATTGATATGAGGGAAGGTAATATTAAATATCAATTTCCTCTCAAGAAAGGTATGGAACACTTCCCTAGAAAGAGAATGAAGTTGCCTTTTGATTCTATTATTAGAACAAGTTATGATGTTGATGCTTCTACTCTTGATGTTACTTGATTTGCACTTTCGCGCCTAGCCGAAAGGCGTTAAAGAAAAGCGCTTATGGGAGACAACCCATGTTTTTACTACAGTACTTTGTTTTATATTTGAGTCTTGGAAGTTGTTTACTACTGTAGCAACCTCTCCTTATCATGTTTTTGTGCCAAGTAAAGTTTCTATGTCAAAGTTGATGTTATATTTGGGATCGCTGCGCAAAAAACAGCATTGCTGTCTGTCACGAATCTGGGCACAAGTCTCTGTAGAAAATTCGAAAAAATCTGCCAATTTACGAGCGTGATCCTCAGATATGTACGCAACTTTCATTAGTTTTGAGTTTTTCCATTTGAGCAAGTCTGGTGCCACTGTAAAATTGGTCTTTACGAACTGTTCTGTTTTTGACAGATTCTGCCTTTTATTTCGCATTGCCTCTTTTGCTATGTTGGATGAATTTCTTTGATCCATTAATGTCCAGTAGCTTTATGCAATGTCCAGAAGTGTAAAAAATTATTGTGTCACCTCTGAATGTGTGAATTATTTGTGCACTAACCCTCTAATGAGTTTGCTTGAAGTTTGGTGTGAAGGAAGTTTTCAAGGGTCAAGAGAGGAGTATGATATACTATGATCAAGAGGAGTGAAAGCTCTAAGCTTGGGGATGCCCCCGTGGTTCATCCCTGCATATTATAAGAAGACTCAAGCGTCTAAGCTTGGGGATGCCCAAGGCATCCCCTTCTTCATCGACAACATCATCAGGTTCCTCCCCTGAAACTATATTTTTATTCAGTCACATCTTGTGTTCTTTACTTGGAGCGTAGGTTTGTTTTTGTTTTTGTTTGAATAAAATGGATCCTAGCATTCACTTTGTGGGATAGAGACACGCTCCGCTGTTGCATATGGACAAATATGTCCTTAGGCTTTACTCATAATGTTCAAGGCGAAGTTTCTTCTTCGTTAAATTGTTATATGGTTGGAATTGGAAAATGCTACATGTAGTAATTCTAAAATGTCTTGGATAATGTGATACTTGGCAATTGTTGTGCTCATGTTTAAGCTCTTGCATCATATACTTTGCACCCATTAATGAAGAAATACATAGAGCTTGCTAAAATTTGATTTGCATATTTGGTCTCTCTAAGGTCTAGATAATATCTAGTATTGAGTTTTTGAACAACAAGGAAGACGGTGTAGAGTCTTATAATGTTTACAATATGTCTTTTATGTGAGTTTTGCTGCACCGGTTCATCCTTGAGTTTGCTTCAAATAACCTTGCTAGCCTAAACCTTGTATCGAGAGGGAATACTTCTCATGCATCCAAAATCCTTGAGCCAACCACTATGCCATTTGTGTCCACCATACCTACCTACTACATGGTATTTCTCCGCCATTCCAAAGTAAATTGCTTGAGTGCTACCTTTAAAATTCCGTCATTCACCTTTGCAATATATAGCTCATGGGACAAAATAGCCTTAAAAACTATCGTAGTATTGAATATGTACTTATGCACTTTATCTTTTATTAAGTTGCTTGTTGTGCGATAACCATGCTTCTGGCGAACGCCATCAACTATTCTTTGTTGAATATCATGTGAGTTGCTATGCATGTCCGTCTTGTCTGAAGGATCTATCACCTTAATGATTGGAGCATGCAAATTGTTAGAGAAGAACATTGGGCCGCTAACTAAAGCCATGAATCATGGTTGAAGTTTCAGTTTTGGACATATATCCTCAATCTCATATGAGAATAATAATTGTTGCTACATGCTTATGCATTAAAGAGGAGTCCATTATCTGTTGTTCATGTTGTCCCGGTATGGATGTCTAAGTTGAGAATAATCAAAAGCGAGAAATCCAAAATGCGAGCTTTCTCCTTAGACCTTTGTACAGGCGGCATGGAGGTACCCCTTTTGTGAAACTTGGTTGAAACATGGCATTGCAAAGATCCGGTAGTCCAAGCTAAGTAGGACAAGGTGCGGGCACTATTAGTATACTATGCATGAGGCTTGCAACTTGTAAGATATAATTTACATAACTCATATGCTTTATTACTACCGTTGACAAAATTGTTTCATGTTTTCAAAATAAAAGCTCTAGCACAAATATAGCAATCGATGCTTTCCTCTTTGAAGGACCATTCTTTTACTTTTATTGTTGAGTCAGTTCACCTATCTCTCTCCACCTTAAGAAGCAAACACTTGTGTGAACTGTGCATTGATTCCTACATACTTGCATATTGCACTTGTTATATTACTCTATGTTGACAATTATCCATGAGATATACATGTTACAAGTTGAAAGCAACCGCTGAAACTTAATCTTCCTTTGTGTTGCTTCAATACCTTTACTTTGATTTATTGCTTTATGAGTTAACTCTTATGCAAGACTTATTGATGCTTGTCTTGAAGTACTATTCATGAAAAGTCTTTGCTTTATGATTCACTTGTTTACTCATGTCATTACCATTGTTTTGATCGCTGCATTCATTACATATGTTTACAAATAGTATGATCAAGATTATGATGGCATGTCACTTCAGAAATTATCTTTGTTATCGTTTTACTCGCTCGGGACGAGCAGAACTAAGCTTGGGGATGCTTGATACGTCTCCAACGTATCGATAATTTCTTATGTTCCATGCTACTTTATTGATGATACCTACATGTTTTATGCACATTATATGTCGTATTTACGCATTTTCTGGAACTAACCTATTAACAAGATGCCGAAGAGCCAGTTGTTGTTTTCTGCTATTTTTGGTTTCAGAAATCCTAGTAACGAAATATTCTTGGAATTGGACGAAATCAACGCCCAGGATCCTATTTTTGCACGAAGCTTCCAGAAGACCGAAGGGGAGTCGAAGTGGGGCCACGAGGTGGCCAGACGACAGGGCGGCGCGGCCCAGGCCCTGGCCGCGCGGCCCTGTCCCCTGGGCCCCTCGTGCCGCCTCTTGACCTGCCCTTTCGCCTACTTATAGCCTCCGTCGCGAAACCCCCGAACCGAGAGCCACGATACGGAAAACCTTCCAGAGACGTCGCCGCCGCGAATCCCATCTCGGGGGATTCAGGAGATCGCCTCCGGCACCCTGCCGGAGAGGGGATTCATCTCCCGGAGGACTCTACATCGCCATGATCGCCTCCGGAGTGATGAGTGAGTAGTTCACCCCTGGACTATGGGTCCATAGCAGTAGCTAGATGGTCGTCTTCTCCTAATTGTGCTTCATTGTTGGATCTTGTGAGCTGCCTAACATGATCAAGATCATCTATCCGTAATTCTATATGTTGTGTTTGTCGGGATCCGATGGATAGAGAATACTATGTTATGGTGATTATCAATCTATTGTTTATGTGTTGTTTATGATCTTGCATGCTCTCCGTTATTAGTAGAGGCTCTGGCCAAGTTTTTGCTCTTAACTCCAAGAGGGAGTATTTATGCTCGATAGTGGGTTCATGCCTTCATTGACACCTGGGACAGAGTGACGAAAGTTCTAAGGTTGTGATGTGCTGTTGGCACTAGGGATAAAACATTGATTCTATGTCTAAGGATGTAGTTGTCGATTACATTACGCACCATACTTAATGCAATTGTCCGTTGCTTTGCAACTTAATACTGAATGGGGTTCGGATGATAACCTGAAGGTGGACTTTTTAGGCATAGATGCAGTTGGATGGCGGTCTATGTACTTTGTCGTAATGCCCAATTAAATCTTACTATATTTATCATATCATGTATATGCATTGTTATGCCCTTCTCTATTTTTCAATTGCCCGACTGTAATTTGTTCACCCAACATGCTTTTATCTTATGGGAGAGACACCTCTAGTGAACTGTGGACACCGGTCCTATTCTTTACATCGCATACAATCTACTGCAATACTTGTTTTACTGTTTTCTTGCAAACAATCATCTTCCACACAATACGGTTAATCCTTTGTTACGAGCAAGCCGGTGAGATTGACAACCTCCACTGTTTCGTTGGGGCAAAGTACTTTGGTTTTGTTGTGCAGGTTCCACGTTGGCGCCGGAATCCCTGTTGTTGCGCCGCATCACATTTCGCCACCATCAACCTTCAACGTGCTTCTTGACTCCTACTGGTCCGATTAAACCTTGGTTTCTTTCTCGAGGGAAAACTTGCCGCTGTGCGCATCATACCTTCCTCTTGGGGTTCCCAACGGACGTGTACATCTACGCGCATCAAGCACTTTTTCTGGCGCCGTTGCCGGGGATCTGAAGAAAAGTTACACCACAAAAATATCTATCTCCCACGTCAACTGCACGCCAGCAGCGGCCCAATGTTCTTCTCTAACATATGCATACTCAAACCATTTGATCATCATAAATCACCCTTACTTCAGACAAGACGAACATGCATAGCAACTCACATGATATTCAACAAAGGTGTAAAAAGTTGATGGCGTCCCCGTAAACATGGTTACCGCTCAACAAGCAACTTATAAGAACTAAAACACATAGCTACATATTCATCACCACAATAGTTTTTAAGCTATTTTTCCATGAGCTATATATTGCAAAGACAAAGGAATGAAATTTTAAAGGTAGCACTCAAGTAATTTACTTTGGAATGGCAGTAAAAATACCACATAGTAGGTAGATATGGTGGACACAAATGGCATGGGTTTTGGCTCAAGGTGTTTGGATGCACGAGAAGCATTTCCTCTCGGTACAAGGCTTTGGCTAGCAAGGTTGTTTGAAGCAAACACAAGTATGAACAGGTACATCAAAACTTACACAAGAACATATTGCAAGCATTATAAGACTCTACACTGTCTTCCTTGTTGTTCAAACACTTTACCAGAAAATATATAGACCTTAGAGAGACCAATCATGCAAAACCAAATTTCAACAAGCTCTACGGTAGTTCTCCACTAATAGATTTAAACTACATGATGCAAGAGCTTAAACATGATCTATGAGAGCTCAAAACAATTGCCAAGTATCAAATTATTCAAGACCATATGAAGCATTTTCTGATTCCAACCAAATAGCAATCAACGAAGCAATTTTCAGCCTTCGCCATGAACATTAAAGCATAACTAAGAACACAAGTGTTCCATATGAAAAAGCGGAGCATGTATATCTCCAATACAAGGATTGTGGGATCCAACTTTATTCAAACCAAAACAAAAACAAAAACAAAAAGACGCTTGATGTCTACGGGTGCTTCTATTCTTGTAGACAGTGTTGGGCCTCCAAGAGCAGAGGTTTGTAGAACAGCAGCAAGTTTTCCCTTAAGTGGATCACCCAAGGTTTATCGAACTCAGGGAGGAAGAGGTCAAAGATATCCCTCTCAAGCAACCCCTGCAACCACAAAGCAAGAAGTCTCTTGTGTCCCCAACACACCTAATACACTTGTCGGATGTATAGGTGCACTAGTTCGGCGAAGAGATAGTAAAACACAGGTGGTATAGATGGTGGTAATATTGCAGTAAAGTAAAGATGCAGAGTAAAACAGTAAACAAGCGGCGCCGTAAAATAGCTTGCTCGGCGTGGGAAGCAATTCTTTGTGGTGGAAACAAGGCCTAGGGATCATACTTTCACTAGTGGACACTCTCAACATTGATCACATAATAAATAAGTTCTCTTTCCTTTGTGCTAGATATACTCTTGTTAGATGATGAACACCACTAATTGTGTAGGATTACACGAACCCTCAATGCCGGAGTTAACAAGCTCCACAACATTCGATATTCATGTTTAAGTAACCTTAGAGTATAATAGATCTTTGCAAAATAGACCAAGTACTAACATAGCATGCACACTGTCACCATCACACTACGAAGGAGGCATAGATCACATCAATACTATCATAATGACAATTAACTCCACAATCTACAAGAGATTATGATCATAATCTACGACAAGAACTACACGATGCACACACTGTCACCATTACACCATGCGGGAGGAATAGACTACTTTAATAACATCACATGAGTAGCACATAGATAAATAGTGATACAAAACACATTGCAATCATAAAGGGATATAAATAAGCACTTCACTACGCCATTCATAACAGTGAATAAGTATTCCGTGAAATATAGCCTAAGAGACCCACACGGTGCACACACACTGTCACCTTTACACACGTGGGACAAGGAGTCTCCGGAGCTCACATAAGTAAAACCCACTTGACTAGCATAATGACATCTAGATTACAAGCATCATCATATGAATCTCAATCATGTAAGGCAGCTCATGAGATTATTGTATTGAAGTACATAGGAGAGAGATTGACCACATAGCTACCGGTACAGCCCCGAGCCTCGATGGAGAACTACTCCCTCCTCATGGGAGCAGCAGCGGTGATGAAGATGGCGGTGGAGATGGCAGCGGTGTCGATGGAGAAGCCTTCCGGGGGCACTTCCCCGTCCCGGCGGCGTGCCGGAACAGAGACTCCTGTCCCCCAGATCTTGGCTTCGCGATGGCGGTGGCTCTGGAACTTTTCTCGTACCGTGGCTTATTTTTATCGTGTTTTAGGTCAGGGACCTTTATATAGGCGAAGAGGCGGCGTCAGAAGGTCGAAGGGGCGACGACACCATAAGGCGGCGCGGCCAGGGCCTGGGCCACGCCGGCCTATCATGCGGGGCCCGTGTGGCCCCCTCCGGCGACTCTCGGGTGTTCTGGATGCTTCCGGGCAAAATAGGAACCTGGGCGTTGATTTCGTCCAATTCCGAGAATATTTCGTTACTAGGATTTCTGAAACCAAAAACAGCAGAAAACAGGAACTGGCACTTCGGCATCTCATCAATAGGTTAGTTCCGGAAAACGCATAAATATGAAATAAAGTATGCATAAAACATGTAGATATCATCAATAAAGTAGCATGGAACATAAGAAATTATCGATACGTCGGAGACGTATCAGCATCCCCAAGCTTAGTTCCTACTCGTCCTCGAGTAGGTAAACGATAACAATGATAATTTCTTAAGTGACATGCCATCATAACCTTGATCATACTATTGTAAGCATATGAGATGAATGCAGCGATCAAAACAATGGTAATGACATGAGTAAACAAATGAATCATAAAGCAAAGACTTTTCATGAATAGTACTTTCAAGACAAGCATCAATAAGTCTTGTATAAGAGTTAACTCATAAAGCAATAAATCAAAGTAAAGGTATTGAAGCAACACAAAGGAAGATTAAGTTTCAGCGGTTGCTTTCAACTTATAACATGTATATCTCATGGATAGTGTCAATGTAAAGTAATATAACAAATGCAATATGCAAGTATGTAAGAATCAATGCACAGTTCACACAAGTGTTTGCTTCTTTAGGTGGAGAGAGATAGGTAAACTGACTCAACAATAAAAGTAAAAGAAAGGTCCTTCAAAGAGGAAAGCATCGATTGCTATATTTGTGCTAGAGCTTTTATTTTGAAAACATGAATCAATTTTGTCAACGGTAGTAATAAAGCATATGTATTATGTAAATTATATCTTACAAGTTGGAAGCCTCATGCATAGTATACTAATAGTGCCCGCACCTTGTCCTAATTAGCTTGGACTACCGGATCATCGCAATACACATGTTTTAACCAAGTGTCACAAAGGGGTACCTCCATGCCGCCTGTACAAAGGTCTAAGGAGAAAGCTCGCATTTTGGATTTCTCGCTTTTGATTATTCTCAACTTAGACATCCATACCGGGACAACATGGACAACAGATAATGGACTCCTCTTTAATGCATAAGCATGTGGCAACAATTAGTGTTCTCATATGAGATTGAGGATATATGTCCAAAACTGAAACTTCCACCATGATTCATGGCTTTAGTTAGCGGCCCAATGTTCTTCTCTAACAATATGCATGCTCTAACCATTAGGGTGATAGATCTCTCTTACTTCAGACAAGACGGACATGCATAGCAACTCACATGATATTCAACAAAGAGTTGATGGCGTCCCCAGAAGCATGGTTATCGCACAACAAGCAACTTAATAAGAGATAAAGTGCATAAGTACATATTCAATACCACAATAGTTTTAAAGGCTATTTTGTCCCATGAGCTATATATTGCAAAGGCGAATGATGGAAATTTAAAGGTAGCACTCAAGCAATTTACTTTGGAATGGCGGAGAAATACCATGTAGTAGGTAGGTATGGTGGACACAAATGGCATAGTGGTTGACTCAAGGATTTT
Organism: Lolium rigidum; assembly: GCF_022539505.1. Taxonomy (NCBI): domain Eukaryota; kingdom Viridiplantae; phylum Streptophyta; class Magnoliopsida; order Poales; family Poaceae; genus Lolium; species Lolium rigidum. The sequence goes on along the minus strand of NC_061510.1, from coordinate 394,908,716 downwards.
GGATGCATGAGAAGTATTCCCTCTCGATACAAGGTTTAGGCTAGCAAGGTTATTTGAAACAAACACAAGGATGAACCGGTGCAGCAAAACTCACATAAAAGACATATTGTAAACATTATAAGACTCTACACCGTCTTCCTTGTTGTTCAAAACTCAATACTAGAAATTATCTAGACTTTAGAGAGACCAAATATGCAAACCAAATTTTAGCAAGCTCTATGTATTTCTTCATTAATGGGTGCAAATTATATGATGCAAGAGCTTAAACATGAGCACAACAATTCCCAAGTATCACATTATCCAAGACATTTTACCAATTACTACATGTAGCATTTTCTGTTTCCAACCATATAACAATTAACGAAGCAGTTTCAACCTTCGCCATGAACATTAAAAGCTAAGAACACATGTGTTCATATGAACCAGCGGAGCGTGTCTCTCTCCCACACAAGGATGAACTTATTCAAACAAAACAAAAATAAAAGCAAACAGACGCTCCAAGTAAAGTACATAAGATGTGACTGAATAAAAATATAGTTTCACTAGAAGAAACCTGATAAGTTGTCGATGAAGAAGGGGATGCCTTGGGCATCCCCAAGCTTAGATGCTTGAGTCTTCTTAAAATATGCAGGGATGAACCACCGGGGCATCCCCAAGCTTAGACCTTTCACTCTTCTTGATCATAGTATATCATCCTCTTCTCTTGACCCTTGAAAACTTCCTTCACACAAACTTCAAGCAAACTCATGAGAGGGTTAGTGCTTAACCACAAATTCACATATTCAGAGGTGACACAATCATTCTTAACACTTCTGGAAATTGCACAAAGCTTCTGAAAGTTAATGGAACAAAGAAACTCATTCAACATAGCAAAAGCGGCAATGCGAAATAAAAGACAGAATCTGTCAAAAACAGAACAGTCCGTAAAGATGCTTCTGGACTGGGCACTTAACTTGCTCAAATGGAAAAACTCAAAACTAATGAAAGTTGCGTACATATCTGAGGATCACGCTCGTAATTTTGCAGATTTGTTCGAATTTTCTACAGAGACTTGTGCCAGAATTCGTGACAGACAGCAATGCTGTTTCTGCGCAGCGATCCCAAATATAACATCAACTTTAACATAGAAACTTTACTTGGCACAAAAACATGATAAGGAGAGGTTGCTACAGTAGTAAACAACTTCCAAGACTCAACAAAACAAAAATTGCTGTAGTAAAATAAACACATGGGTTATCTCCCAAGAAGTTCTTTCTTTATAGCCATTAAGATGGGCTCAGCAGTTTTAATGATGCACTCGCAAGAAATAGTATTTGAAGCAAAAGAGAGCATCAAGAGGCAAATTCAAAACACATTTAAGTCTAACATGCTTCCTATGCATAGGAATCTTGTAAATAAACAAGTTCATGAAGAGCAAAGTAACAAGCATAGGAAGATAAAATCAGTGTAACTTCAAAAATTTCAGCATATAGAGAGGTGTTTTAGTAACATGAAAATTTCTACAACCATATTTTCCTCTCTCATAATAACTTTCAGTAGCATCATGAGCAAACTCAACAATATAACTATCACATAAAGCATTCTTATCATGAGTCTCATGCATAAAATTATTACTACTCCCAACATAAGCATAATCAGTTTTATTAGTTGTAGTGGGAGCAAATTCAACAAGGTAACTATCATTATTATTCTCATCAAGTGTAGGAGGCATAGTATAATCACAATAAAATTTACTCTCCATAGTAGGTGGCACCAAAAGACCACTATTATTATAATCATCATAAATGGGAGGCATATCATAATCAACATAAACTTTCTCCTCAATACCCGGAGGGCTAAAGAGATCATTTTCATCAAAACCGACCTCCCCAAGCTTAGAATTTTCCATAGCATTAGCAACAATGGTGTTCAAAGCATTCATATTAATAACATTCCCATTAGCATGCATATAAATTTCCATGGGTTTTTTAATTCTCTCTTCAAACACATCATGTCCTAATTCAAGATAAAGTTCATAAAGATCTCTCATATTTTTATTGTTTTCCATTATGCCTAACTAGTGTAAACAAGAAACAAAAAGATGCAATTGCAGGATCTAAAGGAAATAACTTCGAGTACTTACAACGGTGCCGGAAAATAGCTTAGTAGCCGAGATCCGGAGTGTGAGTACCTTTTACCTTTCCTCCCCGGCAACGGCGCCGTGAAAATAGCTTGATGTCTACGGGTGCTTCTATTCTTGTAGACAGTGTTGGGCCTCCAAGAGCGAGAGGTTTGTAGAACAGCAGCAAGTTTTCCCTTAAGTGGATCACCCAAGGTTTATCGAACTCGGGGAGGAAGAGGTCAAAGATATCCCTCTCAAGCAACCCTGCAACCACAAAGCAAGAAGTCTCTTGTGTCCCCAACACACCTAATACACTTGTCAGATGTATAGGTGCACTAGTTCGGCGAAGAGATAGTAAAACACAGGTGGTATAGATGGTGGTAATATTGCAGGAAAGTAAAGATGCAGTAAAACGAGTAAACAAGCGGCGCCGTGAAAATAGCTTGGCAGGCGTGGGAAGCAATTCTTTGTGGTGGAAACAAGGCCTAGGGATCATACTTTCACTAGTGGACACTCTCAACATTGATCACATAATAAATAAGTTCTCTTTCCTTTGTGCTACATATACTCTTGTTAGATGATGAACACCACTAATTGTGTAGGATTACACGAACCCTCAATGCCGGAGTTAACAAGCTCCACAACATTCGATATTCATGTTTAAGTAACCTTAGAGTATAATAGATCTTTGCAAAATAGACCAAGTACTAACATAGCATGCACACTTGTCACCATCACACTACGAAGGAGGCATAGATCACATCAATACTATCATAATGACAATTAACTCCACAATCTACAAGAGATTATGATCATAATCTACGACAAGAACTACACGATGCACACCCCTGTCACCATTACACCATGCAGGAGGAATAGACTACTTTAATAACATCACATGAGTAGCACATAGATAAATAGTGATACAAAACACATTGCAATCATAAAGGGATATAAATAAGCACTTCACTACGCCATTCATAACAGTGAATAAGTATTCGTGAAATATAGCCTAAGAGACCCACACGGTGCACACACTCGTCACCTTTACACACGTGGGACAAGGAGTCTCCGGAGATCACATAAGTAAAACCCACTTGACTAGCATAATGACATCTAGATTACAAGCATCATCATATGAATCTCAATCATGTAAGGCAGCTCATGAGATTATTGTATTGAAGTACATAGGAGAGAGATTGACCACATAGCTACCGGTACAGCCCCGAGCCTCGATGGAGAACTACTCCCTCCTCATGGGAGCAGCAGCGGTGATGAAGATGGCGGTGGAGATGGCAGCGGTGTCGATGGAGAAGCCTTCCGGGGGCACTTCCCCGTCCCGGCGGCGTGCCGGAACAGAGACTCCTGTCCTCCAGATCTTGGCTTCGCGATGGCGGCGGCTCTGGAACTTTTCTCGTACCGTGGCTTATTTTTATCGTGTTTTAGGTCAGGGACCTTTATATAGGCGAAGAGGCGGCGTCAGAAGGTCGAAGGGGCGACGACACCATAAGGCGGCGCGGCCAGGGCCTGGGCCGCGCCGGCCTATCATCTGGGGCCTGTGTGGCCCCCCTCTGGCGACTCTCGGGTGTTCTGGATGCTTCCGGGCAAAATAGGAACTCGGGCGTTGATTTCGTCCAATTCCGAGAATATTTCGTTACTAGGATTTCGAAACCAAAAACAGCGAGAAAACGAGAACCGGCACTTCGGCATCTCGTCAATAGGTTAGTTCCGGAAAACGCATAAATATGACATAAAGTATGCATAAAACATGTAGATATCATCAATAAAGTAGCATGGAACATAAGAAATTATCGATACCTCGGAGACGTATCAACGCTCCAAGTAAAGAACATAAGATGTGATGGAATAAAAATATAGTTTCACTAGAAGTGACCTGATAAGTTGTCGATGAAGAAGGGGATGCCTTGGGCATCCCCAAGCTTAGATGCTTGATTCTTCTTGAAATATGCAGGGATGAACCACGGAGGCATCCCCAAGCTTAGACTTTTCACTCTTCTTGATCATATTGTATCATCCTCTTCTCTTGACCCTTGAAAACTTCCTCCACACCAAACTTAAAGCAAACTCATTAGAGGGTTAGTGCATAATCAAAAATTCATATATTCAGAGGTGACATAATCATTCTTAACACTTCTGGACATTGCACAAAGCTACTGAAAGTTAATGGAACAAAGAAATCTATTCAACATAGCAAAAGAGGCAATGCGAAATAAAAGGCAGAATCTGTCAAAACAGAACAGTCCGTAAAGACGAATTTTGCTGAGGCACTTAGCTTGCTCAGATGGAAAAACTCAAAACTAATGAAAGTTGCGTACATATCTGAGGATCACGCACGTAAATTGGCAGATTTTTTTGATTCTTCTACGGAGAGAAGGACGCGAATTCGTGACAGACAGCAATTCTGTTTCTGCGCAGTAATCCAAATCTAGTATCAACCTTACTATAGAGACTTTACTTGGCACAAAAACATGATAAGGAGAGGTTGCTACAGTATTAACAACTTCCAAGACTCAACAATACAGTAGTAAAATAAAACATGGGTTATCTCCCAAGAAGTGTTTTTCTTTAACGCCTTTCAGCTAGGCGCAGAAAGTGCAAATCAAGTATTATCTAGAGAAGAAGCATCAACATTATTACCTGGGGAGTTGGGAGTTTTCTCAACAATGCATTGTATCTTGTCTATGTAAGTAACTCCTCTTTCGTTGCTCTTAGGCTTAGTATCCTCATCAAACAAATTTTCAGGAACAAGCCAAGCATAGTTATTTTCTAAAGCTTCATGCATCCCTAGGAGCTTACTAGGTATTGGTACTTTAATCTCCCCCTCACCATTGACATTATTAGTGTACTTTAATCTATCCATGTCCATCTTTTTAAGTGTTTTTGCAAAATCAGTATAAAAGCCAAGCCTCTTCTGCTTAATAAAAACTTTTCTAGCTTCTTTAGCTACATCACCAAATTCTCTAAGAAGGACCTCTAAAACAAAATCCCTCTTTTCTCCCATTTCCATATCAGAGAGTGTAAGAAACATATGTTGCATTATTGGATTAAGATTAACAAATCTAGCTTCCAACATGTGCACTAAAGAGGCAGTAGCAATTTCATAATTAGGAGCGAGTTCTACCAAGGATCTATCTTCAAAATCTTCAACTATACTAACATGAGTGAAAAATTCTTCTATATTATCTCTTCCAATGACAGACCCTTGCCCTACCGGTATATCTTTCAGAGTGAACTTAGGAGGAAGCATGATGAAATAAACAAAAAGTAAATAAAGTAAATACAAGTAACTAATTTTTTTGTGTTTTTGATATAGAGCAAGTAAACAAGACAAATAAAATAAGGTAAAGCAACTAATTTTTTTGTATTTTTAATATAAAGCAAACAAGACAGTAAATAAAGTAAAGCAAGACAAAAACAAAGTAAAGAGATTGGATGTGAGAGACTCCCCTTGCAGCGTGTCTTGATCTCCCCGGCAATGGCGCCAGAAAAAGAGCTTGATAACGCGTGAAGCACACGTCCGTTGGGAACCCCAAGAGGAAGGTGTGATGCGTACAGCAGCACGTTTTCCCTCAGTAAGAAGCCAAGGTTATCGAATTAGTAGGACTCAAGGGCCACGTGAAGGTTGTTGGTGGAGGAGTGTAGTGCGGCGCAACACCAGTGATTCCAGCGCCAACGTGGAACCTGCACAACACAATCACAGTACTTTGCCCCAACTTAACAGTGAGGTTGTCAATCTCACCGGCTTGCTGAAAACAAAGGATTAAACGTATGGTGTGGAGAATGATGTTTGTTTGCGAAGAACAACAAAGAACAGAGATTGCAGTAGATTGTATTTCAGATGTAAAAGAATGAACCGGGGTCCACAGTTCACTAGTGGTGTCTCTCCAATAAGATAAATAGCATGCTGGGTGAACAAATTACAGGTGGGCAATTGACAAATAAAAATTCATATACATATCATGATGATCACTATGAGATTTAATCAGAGCATTACGACAAAGAACATAGACCGCCATCCATCATGCATCTATGCCTAAATAGTCCACCTTCAGGTTAGCATCCGCACCCCTTCCAGTATTAAGTTGCAAACAACAGACAATTGCATTAAGTATGGTGCGTGATACGTCTCCAACGTATCGATAATTTCTTATGTTCCATGCTACTTTATTGATGATACCTACATGTTTTATGCACATTATATGTCATATTTATGCATTTTCTGGAACTAACCTATTAACAAGATGCCGAAGAGCCGCTTGTCTGTTTTCTCGCTGTTTTTGGTTTCAGAAATCCTAGTAAAGAAATATTCTCGGAATTGGACGAAACTTTCGCCCAGGGTCCTATTTTTGCACGAAGCTTCCAGAAGACCGAAGAGATAACGAAGTGGGGCCACGAGGCGGCCAGAGGGGAGGCCGGCGCGGCCCAGGCCCTGGCCGCGCCGACTTAGCCTCCGGGCCCCTCGTGTGGCCCCTCGCGTTGACCTTCCGCCTACTTAAAGCCTCCGTCGCGAAACCCCCAGTACCGAGAGCCACGATACGGAAAACCTTCCAGAGACGCCGCCGCCGTGAATCCCATCTCGGGGGATTCAGGAGATCGCCTCCGGCACCCTGCCGGAGAGGGGATTCATCTCCCGGAGGACTCTTCATCGCCATGATCGCCTCCGGAGTGATGAGTGAGTAGTTCACCCCTGGACCATGGGTCCATAGCAGTAGCTAGATGGTCGTCTTCTCCTTGTTGTGCTTCATTGTTGGATCTTGTGAGCTGCCTAACATGATCAAGATCATCTATATGTAATTCTATATGTTGTGTTTGTCGGGATCCGATGGATAGAGAGTACTATGATTATGGTGATTATCAATCTATTGTTTATGTGTTGTTTATGATCTTGCATGCTCTCCGTTACTAGTAGAGGCTCGGCCAAGTTTTTACTTTTAACTCCAAGAGGGAGTATTTATGCTCGATAGTGGGTTCATGCCTCCATTGAATCTCGGGACAATGGATGTAAAGTTCTAAGGTTGTGGATGTGCTCGTTGCCACTAGGGATAAAACATTGATGCTATGTCTAAGGATGTAGTTGTTGATTACATTACGCGCCATACTTAATGCAATTGTCTCGTTGCTTTGCAACTTAATACCGGAGGGGTTCGGATGATAACCTGAAGGTGGACTTTTTAGGCATAGATGCAGCTGGATGGCGGTCTATGTACTTTGTCGTAATGCCCAATTAAATCTCACTATATTTATCATATCATGTATATGCATTGTTATGCCTTTCTCTATTTGTCAATTGCCCGACTGTAATTTGTTTACCCAACATGCTTTTATCTTATGGGAGAGACACCTCTAGTGAACTCGTGGACCCCGCTCCTATTCTTTACATAGCATACAATCTACTGCAATTGTGTTTTACTATTTTCTTTGCAAACATCTTCCACTCGATACGTTTAATCCTTTGTTACAGCAAGCCGGTGAGATTGACAACCTCACTGTTTCGTTGGGGCAAAGTACTTTGGTTTTGTTGTGCAGGTTCCGCGTTGGCGCCGGAATCCCTGGTGTTGCGCCGCATCACATTTCGCGACCATCAACCTTCAACGTGCTTCTTGGCTCCTCCTGGTTCGATCAACCTTGGTTTCTTTCTGAGGGAAAACTTGCCACCGTGCGCATCATACCTTCCTCTTGGGGTTCCCAACGGACGTGTACATTTACGCGCATCAAGCCTGTTTTCCGGCGCCGTTGCCGGGGAGATCAAGACACGCCGCAAGGGGAGTCTCCACTTCTCAATCTCTTTACTTTGTTTTTGTCTTGCTTTATTTTATTTACTACTTTGTTTGCTGCACTAAATCAAAACACAAAAAAATTAGTTGCTAGTTTTACTTTATTTACTGTCTTGCTCTCTATATCAAAAACACAAAAAAATTAGTTACTCGTCTTTACTTTATTTGCCTAGTTTACTTTTTGCTTATTGCATCATGTTTCCTTTTAATTTCACCACAAAAGATATACCGGTAGGACGTGGGTCCATAGTTGGGAGAAATAATATAGAAGAATTTTTCAATCATGTTAGTATTACTGAAGATTTTGAAGATAGACACTTGGTAGAACTTGCACCCACCTATGAAATTGCTGCTGCTGCTTTAGTTCGCATGTTGGAAACTAAATTTGTTAATCTCAATCCTATAATCCAACACATGTTTCTTACACTTGGTGATATGGAAGAAGGGGAAAAGAAAGATTTTGTTTTAGAAACTCTTCTTAGAGAATTTGGTGGTCTAGCAAGAGAGGCTAGAAAGGTTTTTGCTAAATTTAATATGCTAGGTTCTCATACCAATTTTATTGGTCTCCTTGAAAAAATGGACATAGATAGAATAATGTACACTAATAACATTAATGATGGTGGGGAAATCAAAGCACCAATACCATGTAAACTCCTAGCTATGAATGATGCACTAGAAAATAACTATGCTTGGCTTGTTCCTGAAAATTTGTTCGATGAGAGTAGCAAGCCCAAGACTAATGAAAAGGGAGACGCTAAAACTTATATATCAAACATACTATGCTTGGTTGAAAAAACTCCCAACACCCCTGGTAATAATGTTGGTGCTTCTACTCTCGATGTTACTTGATTTGCACTTTCTGCGCCTAGCTGAAAGGCGTTAAAGAAAAGCGCTTATGGGAGACAACCCATGTTTTTACCTACAGCAATTTTTTGTTTTGTTGAGTCTTGGAAGTTGTTTACTACTGTAGCAACCTCTCCTTATCATGTTTTTGTGCCAAGTAAAGTTTCTATGTCAAAGTTGATGTTATATTTGGGATCGCTGCGCAGAAACAGCATTGCTGTCTGTCACGAATCTGGGCACAGTTCCCTGTAGAAAATTCGAAAAATCTGCCAATTTACGAGCGTGATCCTCAGATATGTACGCAACTTTCATTAGTTTTGAGTTTTTCCATTTGAGCAAGTCTGGTGCCAGCTTTAAATTCGTCTTTACAGACTGTTCTGTTTTTGACAGATTCTGCCTTTTATTTCGCATTGCCTCTTTTGCTATGTTGGATTTATTTCTTTGATCCATTAATGTCCAGTAGCATTATGCAATGTCCAGAAGTGAAAATAATGATTGTGTCACCTCTGAATGAGTGAATTATTAATGATGCACTAACCCTCTAATGAGTTTGCTTGAAGTTTGGTGTGAAGGAAGTTTTCAAGGGTCAAGAGAGGAGAATAATATACTATGATCAAGAGGAGTGAAAGCTCTAAGCTTGGGGATGCCCCCGTGGTTCACCCCTGCATATTTTAAGAAGACTCAAGCGTCTAAGCTTGGGGATGCCCAAGGCATCCCCTTCTTCATCGACAACATCATCAGGTTCCTCCCTGAAACTATATTTTTATTCAGTCACATCTTGTGTTCTTTGCTTGGAGCGTCGGTTTGTTTTTGTTTTTGTTTTTGTTTGAATAAGATGGATCCTAGCATTCACTTTGTGGGAGAGAGACACGCTCCGCTGTTGCATATGGACACATGTGTCCTTAGGCTTTACTCATAATGTTCAAGGCGAAGTTTCTTCTTCGTTAAATTGTTATATGGTTGGAATTGGAAAATGCTACATGTAGTAATTCTAAAATGTCTTGGATAATGTGATACTTGGCAATTGTTGTGCTCATGTTTAAGCTCTTGCATCATATGCTTTGCACCCATTAATGAAGAAATACATAGAGCTTGCTAAAATTTGATTTGCATATTTGGTTTCTCTAAGGTCTAGATAATATCTAGTATTGAGTTTTGAACAACAAGGAAGACGGTGTAGAGTCTTATAATGTTTACAATATGTCTTTTATGTGAGTTTTGCTGCACCTGTTCATCCTTGAGTTTGCTTCAAATAACCTTGCTAGCCTAAACCTTGTATCGAGAGGGAATACTTCTCATGCATCCAAAATCCTTGAGCCAACTACTATGCCATTTGTGTCCACCATACCTACCTACTACATGGTATTTCTCCGCCATTCCAAAGTAAATTGCTTGAGTGCTACCTTTAAAATTCCATCATTCACCTTTGCAATATATAGCTCATGGGACAAAATAGCCTTAAAAACTATCGTAGTATTGAATATGTACTTATGCACTTTATCTTTTATTAAGTTGCTTGTTGTGCGATAACCATGCTTCGGGGAACGCCATCAACTGTTGTTGAATATCATGTGAGTTGCTATGCATGTCCGTCTTGATCCGAAGGATCTATCATTTTAGTGGTTGGAGCATGCAAAATTGTTAGAGAAGAACAATGGGCCGCTAACTAAAGCCATGAATCATGGTTGAAGTTTCAGTTTTGGACATATATCCTCAATCTCATATGAGAATAATAATCATTGCTACATGCTTATGCATTTAAGAGGAGTCCATTATCTGTTGTCCATGTTGTCCCGGTATGGATGTCTAAGTTGAGAATAATCAAAAGCGAGAAATCCAAAATGCGAGCTTTCTCCTTAGACCTTTGTACAAGGCGGCATGGAGGTACCCCTTTGTGACACTTGGTTGAAACATGGCATGCAAAGATCCGGTAGTCCAAGCTAAGTAGGACGAGGTGCGGGCACTATTAGTATACTATGCATGAGGCTTGCAACTTATAAGATATAATTTACATAACTCATATGCTTTATTACTACCGTTGACAAAATTGTTTCATGTTTTCAAAATAAAAGCTCTAGCACAAATACAAGCAATCGATGCTTTCCTCTTTGAAGGACCTTTCTTTTACTTTTATTGTTGAGTCAGCTTACCTATCTCCTTCCACCTAAGAAGCAAACACTTGTGTGAACCGTGCATTGATTCCTACATACTTGCATATTGCACTTGTTATATTACTTTATGTTGACAATATCCATGAGATATACATGTTATAAGTTGAAAGCAACCGCTGAAACTTAATCTTCCTATGTGTTGCTTCAACACCTTTACTTTGATTTATTGCTTTATGAGTCAACTCTTATGCAAGACTTATTGATGCTTGTCTTGAAGTACTATTCATGAAAAGTCTTTGCTTTATGATTCAGTTGTTTACTCATGTCATTACTTTTGTTTTGATCGCTGCATTCATTACATATGTTTACAAATAGTATGATCAAGATTATGATGGCATGTCACTTCAGAAATTATCTTTGTTATCGCTTTTACTCGCCGGGACGAGCGTAACTAAGCTTAGGGATGCCGATACGTCTCCAACGTATCGATAATTTCTTATGTTCCATGCTACTTTATTGATGATACCTACATGTTTTATGCACATTATATGTCATATTTATGCATTTTCCGGAACTAACCTATTAACAAGATGCCGAAGAGCCGCTTGTCGTTTTCTCGCTGTTTTTGGTTTCAGAAATCCTAGTAAAGAAATATTCTCGGAATTGGACGAAACTTTCGCCCGTGGTCCTATTTTTGCACGAAGCTTCCGTAAGACCGAAGAGATAACGAAGTGGGGCCACGAGGCGGCCGAGGGAGGCCGGCGCGGCCCAGTGCCCCGGCCGCGCCGACCTAGCCTCCGGGCCCCTCGTGTGGCCCCTCGCGTTGACCCTCCGCCTACTTAAAGCCTCCGTCGCGAAACCCCCAGCACCGAGAGCCACGATACGGAAAACCTTCCGCAGACGCCGCCGCCGCGAATCCCATCTCGGGGATTCAGGAGATCGCCTCCGGCACCCCGCCGGAGAGGGGATTCATCTCCCGGAGGACTCTTCATCGCCATGATCGCCTCCGGAGTGATGAGTGAGTAGTTCACCCCCGGACCATGGGTCCATAGCAGTAGCTAGATGGTCGTCTTCTCCTTGTTGTGCTTCATTGTTGGATCTTGTGAGCTGCCTAACATGATCAAGATCATCTATATGTAATTCTATATGTTGTGTTTGTCGGGATCCGATGGATAGAGAGTACTATGATTATGGTGATTATCAATCTATTTTTTATGTGTTGTTTATGATCTTGCATGCTCTCCGTTACTAGTAGAGGCTCTGGCCAAGTTTTTACTTTTAACTCCAAGAGGGAGTATTTATGCTCGATAGTGGGTTCATGCCTCCATTGAATCTGGGACAGTGACAGAAAGTTCTAAGGTTGTGGATGTGCTGTTGCCACTAGGGATAAAACATTGATGCTATGTCTAAGGATGTAGTTGTTGATTACATTACGCGCCATACTTAATGCAATTGTCTGTTGCTTTGCAACTTAATACTGGAGGGGGTTCGGATGATAACCTGAAGGTGGACTTTTTAGGCATAGATGCAGCTGGATGGCGGTCTATGTACTTTGTCGTAATGCCCAATTAAATCTCACTATATTTATCATATCATGTATATGCATTGTTATGCCTTTCTCTATTTGTCAATTGCCCGACTGTAATTTGTTTACCCAACATGCTTTTATCTTATGGGAGAGACACCTCTAGTGAACTCGTGGACCCCGGTCCTATTCTTTACATAGCATACAATCTACCGCAATTGTGTTTTACTATTTTCTTTGCAAACATCTTCCACTCGATACGTTTAATCCTTTGTTACGAGCAAGCCGGTGAGATTGACAACCTCACTCGTTTCGTTGGGGCAAAGTACTTTGGTTTTGTTGTGCAGGTTCCGCGTTGGCGCCGGAATCCTCGGTGTTGCGCCGCATCACATTTCGCGACCATCAACCTTCAACGTGCTTCTTGGCTCCTCCTGGTTCGATCAACCTTGGTTTCTTTCTGAGGGAAAACTTTCCACTGTGCGCATCATACCTTCCTCTTGGGGTTCCCAACGGACGTGTACATTTACGCGCATCAGTGCGTAATGTAATTAACACAAATATCCTTAGACAAAGCATTGATGTTTTATCCCTTGTGGCAACAGCACATCCACAACCTTAGAACTTTCTGTCACTGTCCCAGATTCAATGGAGGCATGAACCCACTATCGAGCATAAATACTCCCTCTTGGAGTTACAAGTATCAACTTGGCCAGAGCCTCTACTAGCAACAGAGAGCATGCAAGAACATAAACAACACATATAAGATAGATCAATAATCAATTTGACATAGTATTCCATATTCATCGAATCCCACCAAACACAACATGTAGCATTACAAATAGATGATCTTGATCATGTTAGGCAGCTCACAAGATCTAAACATGATAGCACAAGAGGAGAAGACAACCATCTAGCTACCGCTATGGACCCATAGTCCAAGGATGAACTACTCACGCATCAGTCTGGAGGCGGGCATGGTGATGTAGAGCCCTCCGGTGATGATTCCCCTCTCCGGCAGGGTGCCGGAGGCGATCTCCTGAATCCCCCGAGATGGGATTGGCGGCGGCGGCGTCTGTGGAAGTATTTCTGTATTGTGGCTCTCGGTAATAGGGTTTTCGCGACGGAGAGATTAAGTAGGAGGAAGGGCAGGGTCGGTGGAGGCACGAGGGTCCCACACCATAGGGTGGCGCGGGCCCCACCCTGGCCGCGCGGCCCTGTGGTGTGGGCGCCTCGTCGCCCCACCTCGTATCCCCTTCGGTCTTCTGGAAGCTCCGTGGAAAAATAAGACCCTGGGCGTTGATTTCGTCCAATTCCGAGAATATTTTCTTTGTAGGATTTCTGAAACCAAAAACAGCGAAAACAAGAATCGGCGCTTCGGCATCTTGTTAATAGGTTAGTGCCGGAAAATGCATAATAATGATGTAAAGTATGTATAAAACATGGGAGTATTGTCATAAAAGTAGCATGGAACATAAGAAATTATAGATATGTTGGAGACGTATCACGGGGCACCGGCATGCTCTCCTCCGGGACCACCATACGTCTTCTGTGTCGCGCCCGGGCACGAGTCACCGCTCCTCGGCGTCCGGTTTAGGTCGGGAACCGGCGCCCCGTTGAAGTGCACCGGCGCGGTGCCGGAGGAGAACCGCGACGCCGTGTGGACCTGCGAGGGTGCAGGCGTTCCAGGACGCAGCTGGGAACTTACCGAGCTCACCGACGAGGCCGGGGGAGCGACGCCGACGATCCTCTCTTGCTTGATGAGGAGCATGGCCTCCGCTAGGCTCGGATGGAGGCCTACGTGCGCGCCGGCTTTCAGCTGCATCTGCCACGCGATGTGGGCAGCGACCTCCACGTGCTGGGCGGCAGCGGCCGCTGCATTACTCTCCTTCAGATTCTTGCGCCGGCCACAACGCTTCGCGGCCTCGACGCCTTTCTCCTCCTTGGACAACACCTTCTTTGCTGCCTTCGACTTAGCTTCCTAGTCGCCGGTGGTGGCACACTTTGATTCAGCAAGAGATGCGGCCTTCGTTGGGGCTATGGTGGTGGCTATGGGGGAGTCCGGGGCGGCGGCTGCGAGGGTTCCCTCGGAATCCATGGTGGCTGCGGCGACGAGGACGTCCATCACTATGGCCTAGACTGTTGGCGCCAGTCTACTTTGATTTTTCGCGCTGGGAATAGCCACTAGCGGGAATGTTAGCGGCGTCCCTACCATTGACGCGTGGGTCCTACGTGAGTTTCGGTGGTCAGTCGGCGCTTCCGTCGAGACGCAAACTCGATGCATATTTAGGCCAGGTTTGCATCTCCGCGGACAGCCCGGACACTATACGTCGGGCTGCTAGGCCTGGTCCCAGATGCATTTTTCGTCCGTTCCATTGTCCCGTTGGAGATGCCCTAACCCCTCGACATCAAGGCTTCTTTTTTTTTTTTGCCATTGAGACCTGCACCTAGATATCGAGCTTCAGTACTCTGCTTCAATACGTAGACCCGCCAAACAGCTGGAATCATGGTACTCGGGCCTGACTCCTCCCGAATGTCCAATATCTAGGTTCAAAGCAAACATCCAAACGAAGGGTGAAGCATATATGGTCATCGAAAAAAAATCTACCCCACCGATAACCAAAATGCGCATCTCCTTCCACTTCCTCCAGAAGGGTAATTCGTTTATCATATATTCATATCTGTGCTGAACAATCTGCTACCAGATCTCGGCAAGGCAATATTAAGATCTCTAATCTTGGGTATCCTTAATCCTCCACATTCGTTCCTCGTACACACCAAACAAAAGAATACTTTTCTATCTCATGATACATAATATGGCTTTGGATATTGACATGATTCCACCTTGGCCATTAATCTCTTTGTATATATTTCCTCAAACTTTGAAGGCATTATTAATTTTGCCATATTGAGGAGTCCCATATCCTAAAATGATATTCATTGTGACAGGAAGCAACGTTTTCTCTCCTTTTCTGGCCATCTACGTATAGAAGACATAGTTTACACACATGACATTAGCTCAGATTTACGATGTTTATTCCGGATAGAGATCACAACCAGAATTTTGGCAGTTAAGTTGCTGAGATATCTCGTGCACACTCATGGCAATCAGCACTGCTAATATAATAGGCTAAGCCAGGTGGACACAACCGTTGCTGCCCAGCTCAATCTCCCCTGACAAAGAACAATCAGTTTCTCATGCTTAGTACAACTAGTCCCCGGCGCTCTTCGTGGGGCTCGCATGTAATGACACGATGGCCCTGTTGATTTAACTAGCAGCCCCGTGCTTCAGCAGTTGCAGAGAGCCAGAGACGATCAAGTGTGGATTAGACTAAACTTGGGCCAATGTTTCCAGCTACTGGTTAGGCTTACGCAGATCGCCGCACTCCTGCCAGACCGTTGCTTCCGTTGGGCCTGCCCGCACGCGCATTCTTTCCCGTTCATCACCGGTGGCGACTGTTGCCTCTCAATCTCACTCGCAAGCCCAAGATGAAAAGCAATGGGGGATAATCACAGAGAGAACGCTGAGAATTTTGGTGCGGGTTCAACTGACCTTTTCTGTTTCTTCTTCTCCTTTTATTCAGCTCGCAACGGAACGATCGTGGTGACCAAGCCCACTTACCAGGTCGTGCCATCCCACGTCCAGGAACTGGTCCACGATGAGCTACAAACTAGGATCAAACCGCCTATGCACGGGATCAATCCGTTTACAGAAAAACCTGAAGGAAAAAACGGCTAAGTGTCTAACTGACGAAACTGAAAGAGAAAACACCTAACAGCTAGATGCAGGGTTTATTCCAACAAACTCCCCCTAATCCTTGCATCCCTATGCAATCTTGACGACACCGATTTTGCTGCGCATCTCCTGGAATTTGACTCGGCCAAGAGACTTTGTCAGAATATCGGCGAGTTGCGTCTCCGAACTGGTGAACTCGACATGGATCTTCTTGTCCTCCACGCACTCGCGAATGAAGTGGAAGCGGAGGTCGATATGTTTGCTCCTGTCGTGGTCCACGGGGTTCTTCATGAGCGATATGGCAGACTTGTTGTCCACCTTTAGCACCGCCGTCTTCGTCCCTTCTCCAACAAGATCGCCGAGCAGCCGTGCCAGCCACACGCCCTGGCATGCTGCAGTAGTGGCTGCGATGTACTCCGCTTCGCAGGAAGAGAGGGCCACCACCTTCTGCTTCTGGGACTGCCAGCTGACAGGGCTGTCGCCGAGGAAGAAGATTACCTCGCTCGTGCTCTTCCGTGAATCGACGTCTCCAGCCATGTCGCTGTCGCTGAATCCGTTGAGTCCAGGCCGCTCACCAGCTCCCAGCCTGAGAAAGCATCCGTGATCGAGAGTGCCTGCGATGTAACGGAGGATGTGCTTGACGGCGTTCCAGTGTTCCTCCGTGGGCTGCTCCATGAACCTGCTCACGTAGCCCACGGCGTAAGCGATGTCAGGGCGCGTGTGCACAAGGTACCGCAAGCTTCCCACGATACTGCGGTAGAACGTGGCGTCGACGGGCGGCGCCATGCTCGCTTTGCTCAGCTTCAGTCTGGCTTCCATCGGCACATGACAGGAATTGCAACCCTTCATGCCGGCCTTCTCCAGGATCGACGAGGCATACGCTCCTTGTGCGATCGTGGTGCCGCTGCTTCCCTGGCGCACCTCGATGCCCAGGTAGTAGCTGAGCAGCCCAGATCGCTCATGCGGAAGGTGCCCTTCATCTCCTCCTTGAAGTGCTTGATGTCGTCGTCGATGGAGCCAGTAACCACGAGATCGTCGACGTACACACCGACGAGGAGCTTGCCACGGACGTACACTGCATGCTCCGAGCTACTCCGCTTGAACCAGAGCCCTGACATGGTCGAGTCCAACTTGGCGTTCCAGGCGCGCGGGGCTTGGCGCAGACCATACAGCGCCTTGCGGAGGCGCAGCACCTTGGACTCCTTCCCGGTGATGACGAATCCCGGTGGCTGGGCTGCATACACCTCCTCCTCCAGCTCTCCGTTCAGAAAGGCGGATTTGACGTCCATGTGATGAACGGCCCATCCTTCCTGAGCGGCGAGAGCGAGCAGAAGCCGCACTGACTCGACACGAGCGACAGGCGCGAACACCTTCTCGAAGTCGATTCCTGGCTTCTGCACGTAGCCCTTCGCCACGATGCGCGCCTTGTGCTTGACAATGGCGCCATGCTCGTCCCGCTTCACCTTGAAGACCCACTTCAGCCCGATGGCTTTGTGGCCGCGAGGGAGATCTGCGAGTTCCCACGTCTCGTTGTCCTCGATGGAGGTCATTTCCTCGAGCATCGCCGCACGCCAGCACAGTTCACGCTCTGCCTCACCCACGTTTGCAGGTTCTTCAGAGGAGGTGAGGAAGAGGTGCTGCTTGTGTGTGGCGTCTGCCTCTTCAGGGTCGAGCAGGTCCGTCATTCGACGGTAACGGTGAGTCGCGCCTGCCTCGTCGTTGACGTCGAAGAGGTCAGGGTCGACCTCGCTTGGTGGCGTAGCGAACTCCACCTCCCCTGTGACAGGCGATGCAGCTGCTCCAGCTGCTGACGGTGCTGCAGACTCTTGTGCAGCAGGTTCTGGCATCGTTGGCGAAGGAGTGGTGGACGTGCGTGCGTGGGCGGCGGTGACCGGAGTAGCGAAGTACTCCACGGTGAAGCTCTCCTCGTCCGATCCGGCCGCAGCAGCAGCCGCCTCCTCCCAGTTCCATACCATGCCCTCGTCGAACACGATGTCGCGCGTGACGTGAGCACGCCTGTCGACAGGGTCGTAGACAAGGTAGTTGACGCCGTTCTCCTCGTAGCTGATGAACACCATCGGCCTGGAGCGATCGTCGAGCTTGCGCTGGTTTGGCTTGACGATCTTCACATGCGCGAGGCAGCCGAAGGTTCGGAAGAAGTGAACTGGCGGCTTCTTGCCATGCCACGCCTCGTACGGGGTTTTTCCCGCGACGGCGCGCGTTGGAGCCCTGTTCAGGATGAAGACAGCTGTGGTGACAGCCTCCCCCCAAAACCGACCTTGCATACATGCGCTCTTCATCATGCTCCTCGCCATCGCCACCACGGTCTGGTTCCGGCGCTCCACCACCCCGTTCTGTTGCGGAGAGTATGGGGCGGTGAGCTGCCGCTGCACGCCGCGCTCGGCACAGTAATCGCCGAACTCAACGGAGGTGAACTCCCCTCCGCGGTCTGTGCGGAGGGCACGGAGCTTGCGCCCAGTCTCCACCTCGACCCGTGCTTGGAAGCGTACGATATCCTCTGCCGCCTCGTCCTTTGGAGCGTAGCAGCTAATCCACATGTACCGCGACATGTCGTCGACGAGGAGGAGAAAGTAGCGGCGCCCTCCCGGGGTCGCCGGCGATATCGGTCCGCATAGGTCTCCGTGAACCAGGTCGAGGATGCTAGTTGCGCAGTACTTGGCCTCCGCCGGGAATGGGTGGCGGCGCTGCTTGCCAAGCGGGCAACCGTCACACAGTTGGTCGACGTGATCGACGAGGGGCAGGCCGGTGACCATCTGCGCTGCACCCAACTTCCGCAACGCCTGGAAGTTCAGGTGCCCATATCTGGCGTGCCAACGCCATGCGTCGTCTGAGGCGCACCGTGCGGCAAGACACACCGGCCGCGCCAGCCTCAGCTCGTACGGGTACAGGCGATTGCTGGCGCGCTTGACCTTGGCGATGACGCGCTGTCTGCGATCGCTGAGGACGAAGAAGCCGCCCTTGATCCTGGACTCGCATCCGTGCTCGTCCAGCTGCCCGACGCTGATGATGGAGCTCTTGAGGCGTGGGATGAAGTAGACCCCGTTGAGGACGCGGTGGCCACCATCTTGGTCGAGGAAGATCACTTGGCCGCGCCCGTGGATGTCGACAACGGAGTTGTCTCCAAACTTCACCGTGCCGCTGATGCGCCGATCCAGGTTGGTGAAGCAGTCCTCGATGCCGCTCATGTGGTTGCTGGCGCCCGTGTCAAGGAACCAGAGCGAGTCATGGTCGCCGTCGACACGGTTCAGGTGCGCCTCGGCCCGTTCCTCCATGAGCTCGACGTGGACGTAACCGTCGTGACAGGTGCGGTGACCTCACATACGCGCGCGATGAGCATGTGTGGGTCATCATCGGCACCGGCGTCTGCCTGCGCGAGGTTCGCGCGGCCTTCCTCATCCCGCTTCTTCTTACGGCAATCTCGGGCCCAATGGCCCTTTTTACCGCAGTACCTACAGCGCTCACGATCGGTCTCATCCGCGCCACGCCCGCCGTTCACTTTCTGCTTGCCGCCGCCCCTGTCAGGTCGTGGCGGTCCCTTTGCGGTGGGCGCGCCGCTCCCGGACGTGCCATTGCCGCTGGAGCGCGGCTGCTTCCGCCGCGCCTCCCATTCCTCCTCGGTGAGGAGAAGCTTATTGACGCCGCCCACGGCGTCGTCGAGGTCGTAGCCTTCCTCAGCGATCATGAGGCGTCCGCAGAGGTCCTCGATCGACAGCTGTTTCAGTTAACAGTTTGTTCGATAGCCATGACCATTGGTCTGTACTTACGAGGAACGATGCGCAGGAACTTCAGCACCGCCTTGTACTTGTCCACAGGATCTCCGAGGAGCTCGAGGTCGCTGAGGATGTTCGTGAGGCGGATGGAGAAGTCCTCGATCGACTCACCGGAGCGGAACGAGGTTCTCGTACTCGCGGTGCCGATTTTGCGCCTTGGCCTCGCGGATCCGTTCGCACCCCAGACGCATGGTCTTGAGTGTCTCCCACGCCGCTTGGGCGATGTCCTTCGCCGCCAGAGTTCGCACCAACTCCGGTGGGACGGCGCGGAGAAGTGCGGCGAGTGCGGATCGATCGTCGCTCCCCTCGTCCGGGCCGAGCTCGATCGCATCCCACAGATGCGCCGCCTGCAACTGGATGCGCATCACAGTTGCCCACTCCGCGTAGTTGGACCGCGTGAGGGTCGGGTATTGTGCAGAGCCTGTGCTCTCCCTCACGACGCGCTCACGGATCACCATCTCGCCGCCGCCGCGCCTCACAAGGCTGCGGCCATGCTGGCGAACAGGGGACACCGAGGTCTGCTTGGGCGGCGACTCTTCGCCTGCCGCTGCGGCAGCCTGCGTGCTGTCCGCCTTCTCCTTCCCAGGTGCCTTCGACATGGCTCTGATACCACGTGTTGCCTCTCAATCTCACTCGCAAGCTCAAGATGAAAAGCAATGGGGGATAATCACAGAGAGAGAACGCTGAGAATTTTGGTGCGGGTTCAACTGACCGCTTTTCTGTTTCTTCTTCTCCTTTTATTCAGCTCGCAACGGAGCGATCGTGGTGACCAAGCCCATTTACCAGGTCGTGCCATCCCACGTCCAGACTGGTCCACGATGAGCTACAAACTAGGATCAAACCGCCTATGCACGGGATCAATCCGTTTACAGAAAAACCTGAAGGAAAAAAGGGCTAAGTGTCTAACTGACGAAACTGAAAGAGAAAACACCTAACAGCTAGATGCAGGGTTTATTCCAACAGCGACCATGTGCGCCGGCATTGTCAGCTGCGACACCATCGCTCACGGTCAAGATTTTTAAAAGCCGAGGAGCAGAGAACAGAGATACATTTTCGTTGGCTCGCATGCTTGCACAAACCGGAATCAAATCAAATTCAAGAGGATCTATGATCAATCTCTTCTCTGCTTGGCAAAACATTGTCCATAGGCGAGATACATTTTTTTTTTGGAATGACACATGGAATAGGATTTTAACAGCTAATTAAGGAGTTTCCAAGGCTGCATTCTTTTGCACTAAACACTTTGTTATCCGTAAAGGACGTAGTTCTTTGTGAGGACAGAGCTACACTCTTCTATCTTGCCTCTCTCAGCAAGCTTATGATGAGTACAATAGAATGCAAACATTCCTAGCCTCGGTCAATTTGGATCTATCAATGGAGGATTTTTGGCATGGAAGGATGGCATCTGCACTGCTAATTTGTTCTAGAAGCATTGCTTCAATCATATTACGACCAGCAAAATTTACTCAAGGATATGGAAAAGCAAAGTGTTGTTGAGAACTAAAGTTTTTGCCTGGTTGCTTGTTTGTGACAGATTGAACGCTAGAGATATGCTCAGGGGTTGCAACTAGAATGTTACAAATTTATATACTTGTGTTCTATGCCCTGTTCAGATCACCGAAGATTGGATTCATCTCTTCTTTGGGTGTAATTTCCGCAGAAGAATTTGGACATATTTGCAGATTGACTGGACACAAGAGAATAATATTGAGTAGATGTTCATCAGTGCAAGGTCTGCATTTGCTAAAACCTTTTTTTACTTAAGTGATCATCCTTGTTTGTTGGCACATTTGGAAGCAAAAGAATGAGGCTATCGTTCAGAATGTCAGACCATCTTTTAGATCTTGGCGCAGATTCATTCATGAGGCCACCTTGCATGTGCCGACGATCTTTTAGGTCGAGGACAAGCATACTAAAATTTTCAAATCTTGGATTGAAAATCTGTTGCAATCTTTCTTCTTTCTTTCTTCTTGTTGTTGTACATATCTTTGAACTTTTGTGAAGGGGTGGAGTTTTAATAAAATACTGTGGGGTTTTTGCCCCACTCTCTGGTAATTATTTTTTCACCCCGTAAATAAAGCCAATTGAGGCTGGGAGAAATACAAAGAAACATAACACAGGTCCAAAGTAAATTTAGGCCACAATATAATCCACAGACATTTCAGGCTTCAGTTTTATCCATGAAGAAATTAGCCTCGGGTTGAGGCTGGGAGAGATACAAAGAAACATAACACAGGGCATGGAACAACAGCATCCACAACGCTTTGACTCCACTGAGATCATCATGTGTTTGATACCGAAGTGACCAGATTCAGCAATGAACACCCATCACACATTCACACTGAGGACTTGCCAAAGGACTAAACAAGTGTTCTAGCTATAAGTACTAAAAACAAAGGATTAGTTGCACCCTCAACAGACCCGATTAAGACCGTTTGTTACGAAACAATTGGCTTAGAGGACTCGATCAGCCACCATGGGCCCAACCTTACTACTATTAAGTACTAATACTAGAGAGTAATTCCAACAAATACTTCATGCATAACATTATATTGACAGTTTCACAAAGGGCATATAACAGCCTTACTCATCGGTGCAAATGCATCCATCCATCTCACTTGCCACCAGGCAGGCGGAGCTGCAGAGCGATATCACACGAACTCTGCCCGTTGTACTCCCCAAAGGTGTGGCCATTCTTCAGCAGATTCCCATCCAAGGTGAGGTGCTGTCTGCCAGGAGGAATGCCCTTCTCATCGTGGATCCTCTCCTCGATACTGTCAACGGTAGTAGCAGAACAAACCTTTGCGCTGATGATGGTCTTGCATCCGAAAGGACCGGAAGTGTTAACCTGTATATGCGGCCTATCTCTAGGCCATGGGAGGTGGAGGTCCAGATAAAGGGTACACTTCTCTGGGCCGATGTTGTAGTCGGCCAAGGTGCGGCTGTCCACTAGCAGCCTGCCGGCGAAGTAGAGCTGCTGCTGTTCTGGGGGTAAGCCCGTCTGATCGAATACCTTCGCCTTGACACTGTAAATTGTATCTGAACTGTTAACTGCATACATTACGCTGATGGCGTCAGTCACCCATATGCTCAAAAGGCGGCCACTTCGTGATAAGTGTTGGAGCTCAAGATGAGGGATGGACGCCTGGATGGTTTTGCCATCACCAGCTTCTGCCTGCAACCTGCCATTTTCATCATCGTTCTTCATCTTCACGGCTGCCACTCCCAGCTCCTTTAACTTCTGTCTAAGCTTCTCTGCTGCCTCGATCGCTTGTGCTGCCTCCACTTGCTTGTCCTTAAGGAGCATGACGTAGCCCCGCAGCTCCTGCTCCTTTTTACACAGTTTGTTCCACACAAAATCCTTTCCAGCAAGTAACGAATCATATTCTCCATGGAGTTGTTCTATTTTTCTATCTTTCTCCTTGGCCAAGTAGTGCATTCCCTGCAGTTTATTTGCGGCCGCAACAGCCTCTCCTTGCAACCTGGCAATCTCACAATCCTTCTTTTGGGATGCCATTTGCAGTTCCTTTAGATTGTTCTGAAGCTCTTCAATAGCTTGTGTTGCAGCTAATTTCCTGTTCTCAGAGAGAGCGGTGTTGTCTTTGTCCATTGTCCTCAACCGGTTCCACAGAAAATCCTGTACGGCGTGTAAGGCAGAAACCTCCTTATCCTTCTCTAACATGAGGGTCTCAAAAGCTCCCTTCAGTTTCCTAACCTCTGTTGTCAAATCTCTTACGCTGTGCTCATGATCT
This sequence comes from Lolium rigidum, assembly GCF_022539505.1. NCBI lineage: Eukaryota > Viridiplantae > Streptophyta > Magnoliopsida > Poales > Poaceae > Lolium > Lolium rigidum. The sequence continues at coordinate 394,885,065 of NC_061510.1, read as the reverse complement.
GCAGTGTTTTCACCATACTCTGGACAACCTTCAACTTCCTTCAGTTTCAAGATAAATCAATTAATAAAGCACATAAAAATAACAGTAATTAAGAACTATGAGATGCACAGCTGGACGGCTTGCTTTTGAGCAATGCAACTTATGTTTCTGTAAGTACCTTAAATTCGGTGTTCTGCAGGGCAAGAAGATTTACACCGGTTGTGACATCCTCCAAGTCACATTCTTGTAGTTCTACATTGAACACAGTGGGAGCATATCAGTAGCAATACAAATTCATACAGACTGGGTAGTTCTCAATGTTTTTCAGGAGCAATAACATTTGGTTCGGTGATAAAAAATAGTCAATTAACTAAATGGCAGTTTTCAACATAGCGCTGTGGCAGCTAATGCCCAACAAAATCGGCACTAGACCGGTCATAATAAACCTATAGCTAATTAATCTACACAACGCAAAGCAAAATAAAATGGTACCACAGCGCCATGAACTTGTCAACATACCGTTAATATAACTTTGTGCATTCAAAAGTAACTTGAAGGTCAACCTATCAAAGGAACAAAATTACAGCGGCCGAAAATGCACAAGATGGTGGAAAAAAGAAAGAAATGAAACAATAAACTGGTAGCCGCACTTTGTAAGGAGCCCCACAACAGCAGATGGTCCTTGATGTTTCTAGCCTAGCTGCAGAGAAAGACTGAAACAGATGTTCACAACTGTCACTTCCTTCTCATGCTCCAAAACTTGACAGCACATGATGGAAATAAAACAGTGGGAAATTCTTCATTTTTTAAGCTTACAAATTCGAGGATGTTGCTCAATTACGAGTCCACGGGACAGTATATCGATGTGTTCCCACATTTTCATGCAACCTCACAACGGAGGATGGTATGGCTGATTAACTCAACATTCCATCCACCAACCCAGCAGCATTTTTTGTCCAGTTTAATGGCGTGCCGGGTTCCATGTACAAGCATGGATTGCTCCTCACAATTGGTGTCCAACTATCGGATCATCCCCGCGCATTTGACCCAAATCGACCCAAATACAGTCAGAGTCACGAAACAAAGGCAGGGTTGGCGGCGCTCTTCGTACCTGTGAACTTGTTCTTCTTGTCCCCGCGAAGCGATGCTTCCCCCCACCGGCTCCCGACCGCCTCCATGCGCGCGCGGTCGGCGTAGAGCGCATCAACCTGCGCTTCCACCCGGTCGTAGATACGCAGCCACTCCGCCGTCACGCCCTCCCCGCAGAAGCCCGCCGCCGGCAAGGGCGCCCCCGCGCCGCAGCTGCCGCTCATGGCTTGGTTCCTCACTCCCGCTGGAACCTGACAGGAAGAGGAGCGGGCGGCGGCCACCGGAGTTCGTATTGCCTGCCGCCGGGCGCCGGCTCGAGCTGTAGGGTTTAAGCTGCGACTCGCGAATGTGGTCGGTCGAGGTGCGGCTGGACCAGATGGCCTCTGTGGGCACTTTGGTCTTTCCCGTGCTCTTGCAAATGAAAAACAAGCTCCGTTTCGAATTAACAGTCTTTTAAAATTTAGATAAACCTGTCTCGCATATATTTTCAAACGAAGGTTGTAGAAGTTTAGTTAAATTCGAGTTTTGATGCATAATTGAAAGTCAATAGACATGCGAAATTGAGGGACATAAAAACATTTCTCCCTATATTTTAGTGCCGCAGCGCGCTGGATCCACTTTTTAGGCGCGCGGCCATGTGCCGCTTCACCAGACGCGTTAAAATGCAGCGTGAATCAGACATCGCTTTACCAGAGGCTGTAAAATAGAGCTTCACAAAATTGCGTCTTCAACATATGTTTCATAATCAGGTCCCTAAATTTTACAAGAAAGACCCTAGATTTGTTTTCGAAAAAGCAATTGAGTCCTCACCATATGTGCAACAATCAACACGGAGGAGGAATCGATCGAGCATCACCTCCTCCTCGTCCAGGAATCGATTGAGGAGGTAGTTGTGGCCGACGGAGGGCCAGGCGGCGAACCGTCGGGCGCGGTAGGCGAGCAGGAGGCCGAGGACACGAGGGGAGGCGGCGCTGCGATCCTTGCAGACGCGCGCGAGGCGGAGAGCAACAGAGTAGGATGGCGGCGTCTGACGAGCTGAAGCAGAGGGTCGGCCATGACCGGGGATCGGTGAGGCGACAGTGCGCTGGTGCTAGGGCACGCGGGAGGATGAGCTGTGGCGTGATTCCGACAGAAGGTGGGCCGATTCCGGCTAGATTCCTCGCCGATGGCGAGCAAGGAGGTAGCAGGGGCGGCTCCATTCGCGCGGGTGAAAGTTTCGGGTGGCTCGATTTGTAATGCGCGGTAGTCGGCGCACCAAATTTGCAGCGTTGGATACTGCTTTTGGCTACACGTTGGATATTTGTTTGGCCGTGCGCTATTTTACAGCCCTGCTGGAGCACCATTTTTTCCATCACACGCGCAAAATCGATGATTTTTCCAGCGAGCGAACGTATTTTAGCGTGTTTCTGTTATTGATAATTTTATGTTTGTGGTGCTCTTAAAAAGAGCAGTAGCCTGCTTAGTTCCTAAGATATTAGCTCCGCAATTTAAAGCTACTGTCGGCCGCCCCTCTGCAAATTGCCATGGTGCTCTACTGCTGTCGTCGCAGCGGAAGATCGAGCTCAGTATTAGCTCCCTCTGATGCTAATTTGGGCTCTATCAGCCTCTATTCTTTTTGTTTGGTCACCTTCGGCCACCGCTCAAAAGAAAAGACTATTGCCGGCCCTTTGTTAGTAAGGGCTTGCTTGGTAAACTGCGTTGATTTCTGCCTCCCGTGCGGCATATATCTTGGGGCCCGCTCTGACACATGCAAAGAGCATGTTATGTACTGCATTGGAACACCGATGTTTGGTTCACTTTCTTTTATTGATTTTAGACAACTATAATGTAAATGTTGGGTATTTTGTTGCCGTAACAAAAAAAATTGAGACACCGCAATAGACGTGCACGTCTTTCTGTTAAGCTACCAAGAACGCCATAGAATGGCTACAACACCTTCTTTTTGAGTGCTCAAGTTACCCAACAGTGTCCAGCAAAAAATAGTTACTTAACACTGGCCCACAAAAACAGTTACTTAACACTGGCCCACAAAAACAGTTACCCAACACTGTTGGTAATTTGATAGACATGTAAACATGACATGATAGGATTACAAGGTATATAATAAGCATTACCACACAAACTAGTACGCCTACTACACTGTTAGTGCACCACAAGTTAACCAGAAATAGCTCGTGACACACTTTGGAAATCGAACATTGCCGCACTCTTCATACTCATTTTCCTCTTGCTCGAGCTAACTCCATCGGTTGTTGTCCAAACTTCAAGACTGTCTTCACTTCCTCGGCTTTGTCCATAGGTCTGTTTAGTTTGACGCAACCGACAACACTGTCAGTGAGACGAGCTGCATTGGCGCCACACGAGCGCTACCCTCGGTCTTGACGGCAAGCTCATGTTCCCCAACAGAGAAATACAATCCATGGCAAGCTTATGTTTCTTAACAAACTCCAAATGTTCCAATATGCCACCAAACAATTAGTAGCATATAAAACATAGGATCGTCAAAATGTTGTTGAGATGGACAACTCAGTAGTGCAAGGGTAGGTCAAATATACACTAGAAGGCTCACTTTTAAATCTACTTCCATATGGCTATAGAGAATATGTTGTTGCTCTGAACAAAGTAAGTAGGTCGTTCAGGATGCTGAGTAGCTAGCTCTTAGCATTAGTGAGATTTTCTGGTTCCAAGCAAATAAAGTTCTCGCTAAGGCTCCTTCTAACGGCCGAAACACGTAAGTATTGAGTTTCCGTGGTAGTAAAGTATTTGCTTTGAATAAAGAGATTTTCTGCACTTTAGGTTATTGTAAGCATAAAAAATCTGGGTCCATAGCATTAACCAAATGGTATATAGTTGTGTTTTTGTCATTGTATCCTAAACCCTTGCACTACATGAAGTGATACCGTCGTAAACCTATAGGCCAGCCCAACTCAACGCAAAAATTAATGCAGGGGTGGCAAATAGAGTGAAAGAAAAAGAAGAGGGAACATAATTAAACTTTTCAGTGTTATATATAGGGGTTTACATCATGCATTGGAAAGGGATATCCATCGCAATTTTTGGGCTTCAGAGGCACCTCCAATTTGCATCACCAACCTCGAATGAGAAGAAAAATAGATTGCTCTAAACAATATCAATTAGTGTTCGTTTCTTAGCCCAAAAATGTACATAAGAATGAATTTTGCATAATTCTATCTAGGATAAAGTTAAGATAGTTATTGATGTAACGACGCCGTTGTGTCCTAGGTTACCGTTTTCTCTACGTTATGGAAGTCATGTTTATTCTAAGGAAAAGACAACTATTTTAAGTCAGAAATAACCTAAAACTTATAATACCACATCTAAGTATGATAATGTTTTTGATATATATTAGAAATAGCTCCCATTTATTTATTTTCAAAATCGTTCCTACAAGTTACCGAGTCTATTGGGAGTTACAATTAAACACTCTCATTTTTGCAATTTATTTATTTTTCTTTATAACTTTAGTACCATATCTTTTTATTAAAAATCCGACTTCAAGTGAAAAATTGCACTGCCTCGAGGGATAAATAACGTATTTATTGGAGTTATCTATATTTATAGCTTTGAAATATAAATCAAATATCTATAATTTAAAGTTCAAGTGCTAAACTAGAATTACATTTCTTTCTGGTGTTATAACTATTTCTAATAGAAATTTATTTCTTTAGCAGGATACTACCTCCTAAAGTATGCTAGTAAGGTTATGATGTCTTTGGAACTTCAATCTACCCATATTGTGTTTTGTATATATATATTATAGATTGTTCTAGAGTATACAACTCAGAAAACATATCTTATAGACGCGCAAAAGACAATTATGTAGGTTAGTCCTGATTTGGAAGTGAATTTTAGATTGATGAGTGACAAGTTTAGGAGCATGATACATTCGATCCGGATTACGGATGTAGTACAATTGCTTTTTCCCTAGTAGACCTAGGTTTATCGAACCATGGAGAACATTTGCTGAATGGAAATATAAGGAATTTCAACAAGACTTATTTACTTGTTTCTTTTTATGTTTACCTTGCTAGTTTATTTTGAATCGTTGATTGTTGCAATGGATGGAAATAGGCTATGGTTGAAGATTCACCTGCAAATGCACATACATATGGGATAAAGATAATAATAAGCATATTCATGTGTGAAATGATCTAATATAGGTAGGACTGCGGGCAACACATCCATAAACACTAAAGCCAATAACAACAGTCTGTTGATCCAACCGTTATACCACAAAGTATTATAATAATTATTAAGTAAAGGACATATCCAAGGCTTAAGTATGGTGATGTTGTTGCTACTTGATACGTCGCAAACGTATCTACAATTTTTGATTATTTCATGCTAATATTATGCCTTTGGCACTTGTTTTTATATTAAGTTTATGATTTATTTGGACTAACCTATTAATATTTGCAAAAGTGCACAATGTTCTTGTTTTACACTTTGATGTGTAGGAATTATCAAAAATATAAGAGGAAACCTTGTTGGAGTCGAATTGGAACTTTGCTGAAATCTGTCCCAGAACTGTTTTCGGAGATTGTCTGTTTGACCCTCGAAGATGACCTCCAACGGAGTTGGGCCTGAAGAGGAAGTTGTAGATAATTTTCGGCTGAACATTCTAGAGTTAAAATTCGGCCCAATCGGAGTTCTTATGCGGCCTAGGGACCCGTTTTACTGAAGCCCTAGATGGGATGACGGAAATCCGAGAGTATATAAAGGAGAAAACCCTAACTCGTGGAGGACAGCTCCACCCACGAATTTCCAGCCACCAAAGCCACGTTTTTGCCTCCCCATGGATCCCATCTCCATGGGGGAGGGCTCCCAAGAATCCATGAAGGAGGGAGGCTAAGGGGCGGCGCTCCCCAAGCTTGCCGGCGGCGGGGAAAGGAGTTCCCCGCGCCGCCGGCGCCTCTGCCGCCCTGCGCCGCCGCGCTGCCCCTCTCCAACGTCTTCACCGCCATCTCCATCACCATCTCCTCCTTGTATTCAGTGGTTCATCCTCCCACAAACCTCTGTACCGTCCTATGTAACATGGTGTTTGATGCTATAATATTTATCCTATGATCTATGTCATGTTTATGTAGTATATTTGTCTTTTGATTGCTTTGTTGAATGTCTATGGTTCATTAGAGTTGTATGTTGATATGGTGCTGTCCTTTGGTGTCCATTATACTTGTGCGCGCATGGATCAACACCATAGGGTTAGTAGTATGTGCAAAGGAAGGGGGTAGTCCTGCCGGAGTGACAGAAACCTGAGGGCTTAAACCGGTTAGTTGCATGTATGGGAGTAAGAGGACCATAAACTTAAGGCTATGGTTGGGGAAACCTTAATGCATTGTTAGTATTTACGGATGTTTGCTAACAATCCAATCATATAGTACTTGTAATCCCAAGTAGTGGAGCGCTTGTATATTTAGCCTCTTCCACATTGAAAACTACATCAAAGACAATGAACTAAATGTCTTCACTAATTGATCTTGGACAAAGCCACCACTATTACCACCGCCTTTCCACACTCATGGTACTGTTAGTTTAGTTTGTTTTATTGCTGCAGCACTAACATTTATTCCGTGTATTTTATTGTTCTGCAAAGTCACCTCTCATACCCGTTATCGCTCTAGTTTTATTTCCTAGATATTGCAAACGATTAGTGTGCGTAGAGTTGTATCAGTGGTTGATAGAACTTGAGAGAATGTTTATCCTACCTTTAGCTCCTCGTTTGGTTCGACACTCTTACTTATCGAAAAGGTCACAAACGATCCCCTATACTTGTGGGATATCAAGACCTTTTCTGGCGCTGTTACCGGGGAGCCATAGCGTAGGTGAATATTTTCGTGTGCACTTGTTTGCTTTATCTCTAAGTAGTTTTACTTCCTGTACCTAGTTGTTCTCTATCTCTTGTATGGATAGGGAATGCGAATTACAAAAAAAATAGTTGTACTTCTTATATAAAAAAATAAAAAAATGTTTTCAGAAAAGAAAAGTGATTGGAAAGATGAGTAATGGTGAAGTGGGGGTCGACCTTGAACACTTGTGTTCATGCCTGCGAAACCAAAACAATTCTTTCCATGGAAGCTTTTCATTAAAAACTTGTAAATAGTGTATATAGTGTATATAGTGTATATAGTGTACATATCCCGCTGTAAATAGAATGTATAGATAACCCCTAGTTTGTTATGCAAGTTTGTCACTATGCTGCCTAGAAAACAGATTTCCTATGGTCCACTGTAGAAAATTTTAAAAATCACCAGAACAAGATCTTGATCTTAAATTTCTTGAGTGCAAAGTAGTGCTTGCTATCTAACTTTCGTTAGTTCTGACTTTTCTGATTTGAGGTACGTAGACAGATCTAATAATTCAATCTCTACGGACTGATTCTGTTGAGACAGATTTCCTGTGCTGTGCTGCAAAAATTCGTGAAAAATCTCAGTATGGCATTTTGATCTGAAATTTTTTATGCATAGACCTGAGCTTATGATCTGTCTTTCATTAATCATGAGTTTTTCTATTTGAGCTACGTAATTATCTCATTGAGTGACATCTTTACAGAGTGTTCAGTTTTGACAGATTTCTATTCTCTTTGTTTAAATATTGTACTTGGGATTCAAAAGTTTCCTTCGTTTTCGACGTACGATTGAAATAATAAGAAACCTCAGTATTACAGTGGCTAAATATTTGATAGATTTTATAAAAATTAGGGATACTTGAACACTTGTGGATTTTATTTAATGAGTACTAACCTACTAATGAGTTTTGTGAAGATTTTATGTGGATGCAGTTTTTAAGTTCCAATCATGGTGATATGAGATGAGCAAGAGGATGCAAGAGCTCAAGTTTGGGGATGTGTAGATGGATCCCAAGAGAATATTCAAGAAGATGCAAATATCTAAGCCTGGGGATGCCCAAGGCATCCCCCTATTCATCAACCAACATGAGGTTGTCTCCTTCAAACTCAATATTACCCATCCACATGTAAGCATTGTATATAGTTGCTTTTATTATCTTTGGTTTTATCCTATTAGTTTTATTAGGTTCTTTATTTGGTTCTTGTTTCTTTGTCAGTTTCACTTATAATTGGAAAACAACAAAAAAATGGGGGTTTGAGAGCTCCATCAAATAATCATGCCCATCTTAAATGGCTATAAAGAAAGAGCTTTATGGGAGACAACCCAATATGTTTATATTTCTGTTATTTACTGCTTTGTTGAGTTTTGGAAGTCATTACTACTGTAATGACCTCTCCTTATCATGTTTGTTTTGTTTTTGTGCCAAGAATTGCCTCTAATGGTAAGAAAGTGGTATTTGGGGGATTTGCAATCTTGTTTACTGTTTTTGGTTCGTCACGAGAAAAATCGCCAAAAATCACCAGAACGTAAGTTTGAGCTGCCAATTTACGAGCATCTTCCCCAGATATTTATCTAACTTTCATTAGTTCAGAGTTTTTCGAGTTACGCAGCGTAATTATTTTTAAAAAATCAATTTTTACGAACTGTTCTGTTTTGACAGATTTTTGCACTGTTTTGCATTTGCATCTTTTTGCCCACCTTTTTTAGTTCTCTTGATCAAAGAACCATATTGAAGTTGTGCTACAGTAGCTAATGCTTATTAAAATGCTTTTCATATGTCATACTAAACTTTGTAGATTTGATTAATATTATCATTGCACTAACGCTGCTAATGAGATTTGTGATGAGTTTTGTATGAAGGAAGTTTTAAAGTGTAGGAAAGAAGAATGATGAGATGAGATGAAGAATGGAAAAAAGATCAAGCTTGGGGATGCCCATGTCACCCCAAGATATATTCAAGAAGTACAAGCGTCAAAGCTTGGGGATGCCCAAGGCATCCCCTTCTTCATCAATAAAAATATCAGGTCCTGTTTCTATTCACTATATTTTTATTACTTCATATACTATGTGTTATTCTTGGAGCGTCTTTATTTTCTGTTGTGTATTTTATTTTCAATAAAGTGGGCACCATCATACCATGTTTGTTTGGGAGAGAGACACGCTCCGTTATAATTGTATGAACGCTCTAGTTTTCACTCTTATTGTTCAACGAGCGTTTTATTTTTGCTAGTACTGCGTTTAGCTCTGGTTTTTCACTCCTATTTTGTTCAGAGCTTGTTAGTATGCTTCAGTTATATATGATTAGCTCTCTGATCTTTAATGAATATTATAAATGAGAGTTGTTTCAAATAAGTTAATTGGTGTTGGATACGAGTAAAAATGTTTCATATTAATAATGATGCAAATGGAAGATCTCCTCTGATGTTTCAATTGGGTTGAATTGATCATTTAGTTTAGACTTTTAATATCACCATATGCTTTAATTAATAAGTTTTGTCGCTATGCATGATTATGACCATTATTGCTCTCTTAGTTGGTCGCTATCTTTCTTTTTGCTAGCCTTCATTACTATACTGAGTATGATCTCAACTCGTGCATCCAACCACCAAAAACCAAAATATGCCAAAAGTGTCCACCATACCTACCTATATGTGGTATTTCACCGCCACTCCAAGTAAATATACATGTGCTACCTTTAAAACCTTCAAAATAATTTCTTGTTTTTGCAATACATAGCTCATGGGAAAGTAGCCTAAAAAAATATTGTGGTGAGGAATATGTCACTTATGTATCTTAGTTCTTATAAGTTGCTTGTTGTGTGGCAACCATGCTGACATGGGGATGATATGTCTCCAACGTATCGATAATTTCTTATGTTCCATGCTACTTTATTGATGATACCTACATGTTTTATGCACATTATATGTCGTATTTACGCATTTTCTGGAACTAACCTATTAACAAGATGCCGAAGAGCCGGTTCTGTTTTTACGCTATTTTTGGTTTCGAAATCCTAGTAAGGAAATATTCTCGGAATTGGACGAAATCACCGCCCAGGGTCCTATTTTTGCACGGAGCTTCCAGAAGACCGAAGGGGAGTCGAAGTGGGGCCATGAGGTGGCCAGGTGACAGGGCGGCGCGGCCCAGGCCCTGGCCGCGCGGCCCTGCCCCCTGGGCCCCTCGTGCCGCCCCCTGACCTACCCTTCCGCCTACAAATAGCCTCCGTCGCAAAACCCCCAGTACCGAGAGCCACGATACGGAAAACCTTCCAGAGACGCCGCCGCCGCGAATCCCATCTCGGGGGATTCAGGAGATCGCCTCCGGCACCCTGCCGGAGAGGGGTTCATCTCCCGGAGGACTCTTCATCGCCATGATCGCCTCCGGAGTGATGAGTGAGTAGTTCACCCCTGGACTATGGGTCCATAGCGAGTAGCTAGATGGTCGTCTTCTCCTAATTGTGCTTCATTGTTGGATCTTGTGAGCTGCCTAACATGATCAAGATCATCTATCTGTAATACTATATGTTGTGTTTGTCGGGATCCGATGAATAGAGAATGCTATGTTATGGTGATTATCAATCTATTGTTTACGTGTTGTTTATGATCTTGCATGCTCTCCGTTATTAGTAGAGGCTCTGGCCAAGTTTTTGCTCTTAACTCCAAGAGGGAGTATTTATGCTCGATAGTGGGTTCATGCCTTCATTGACACCTGGGACGAGTGACGGAAAGTTGTAAGGTTGTGATGTGCTTGTTGCCACTAGGGATAAAACATTGATTCTATGTCTAAGGATGTAGTTGTCGATTACATTACGCACCATACTTAATGCAATTGTCCGTTGCTTTGCAACTTAATGCTGAATGGGGTTCGGATGATAACTCTGAAGGTGGACTTTTTAGGCATAGATGCGGTTGGATGGCGGTCTATGTACTTTGTCGTAATGCCCGGATTAAATCTCACTATATTTATCATATCATGTATATGCATTGTTATGCCCTTTTCTATTTGTCAATTGCCCGATCTGTAATTTGTTCACCCAACATGCTTTTATCTTATGGGAGAGACACCTCTAGTGAGCTGTGGACCCCGGTCCTATTCTTTACATCGCATACAATCTACTTGCAATACTTGTTTTACTTGTTTTCTTGCAAACAATCATCTTCCACACAATACGTTTAATCCTTTGTTACAGCAAGCCGGTGAGATTGACAACCTCACTTTGTTTCGTTGGGGCAAAGTACTTGGGTTGTGTTGTGCGGGTTCCACGTTGGCGCCGGAATCCCTGTTGTTGCGCCGCATCACATTTCGCCACCATCAACCTTCAACGTGCTTCTTGGCTCCTCCTGGTTCGATAAACCTTGGTTTCTTTCTGAGGGAAAACTTGCTGCTGTGCGCATCATACCTTCCTCTTGGGGTTCCCAACGAACGTGTGAGTTACACGCCATCAGGGGACACCATCATCATATTTTTGATAAATATCATGTGAGTTACTATGCATGTCCGTCTTGTCTGAAGTAAAGGAGATAATCATATAAAAGGTTAGAGTATGCATATTGTTAGAGAAGAACATTGGGCCGTGATACGTCCTATTTGCATCACTATTTTGTATCATAATTTGCTGTTATTCATTGATATATTTCATATTGGGACACAATACTTATGTTATTTCATCTATTTTGCATGTTTCAGTAATGTAATCAACACAAATATCCTTAGACAAAGCATTGATGTTTTATCCCTAGTGGCAACGGCACATCCACAACCTTGGGGCTTTTTCTTTCATGCTCCCAGATTACACGGAGGCATGAACCCACTGCTCCGAGCATAAATACTCCCTCTTGGAGTTACAACCGTATCAACTTGGCCCGAGCCTCTACTAGCAGCGGAGAGCATGCAAGATCATAAACAACACATAGGTAGTAACTTGATAATCAACATAGCATAGTATTCTCATATCCATCGGATCCCGACAAACGCAACATGTAGCATTACGGATAGATGATCTTGATCATGTTGGGCAGCTCACAAGATCCAACAATGAAGGAAGCACAATGAGGAGAAGACAGCCATCTAGCTGCTGCTATGGACCCATAGTCCGGGGGTGAACTACTCACACATCACTCCGGAGGCGACCATGGCGGTGAAAGAGTCCTCCGGGAGATGAATCCCCTCTCCGTGCAAGGTCGCAGGAGGCGATCTCCACGAATCCCCAGAGATGGGATTGGCGGCGGCGGCGTCTGCGGTAAGGTTTTCCGTGTCGTGGCTCTCGGTGCAGGGT
>NC_061510.1:394845761-394872752 GCF_022539505.1 Lolium rigidum | reverse complement strand
AGCACTCGCAATTCAGCCATTAATCTTATATTCTCATTAATTCTAACTTGGATGGCATTTGCTGTAGTAGTAATCTTATTATCAATATCATCAGGTTTAGCAGCCATTTTATTAATTAAAGAGGATTGTGATGCGGACATGTATGAGATTCGGGTTTCAAGCATTCGAAATTTTAGTTTGCGTGACCGAAATCTCCCTATTCAAGTTTTCAAGTTGATTTCCTATATTTTTCAACAAGGTAGATTGTTCATTCATAGTTTTAGTAAACAATTGATTTTGCTCATATTGTGATTGCATAAAGTTTTTAGTGGATCTTTCAATTTCTAGCATCTTTTCCTCATATCTTCCATAAGTATTACCATAATCATTACCACTAGCAGGATATGGCCTATAGTTATTACCAGAGTTGTTCCTATAAGCATTGTTGTTGAAATTATTATTTTTAATGAAATTCACATCAACATTTTCTCTTTGAGAAACAAATGAAGCTAAAGGAACATTATTTGGATCAACATTAGATCTACCATTCACAAGCATAGACATAATCACATCAATTTTATCACTCAAGGAAGAGGTTTCTTCAACAGAATTTACCTTCTTACCTTGTGGAGCTCTTTCCGTGTGCCATTCAGAGTAATTTATCATCATATCATCAAGAAGTTTAGTAGCCGCCCCCAAAGTGATGGACATAAAGGTACCTCCAGCAGCTGAATCCAATAAATTCCGCGAAGAAAAATTTAGTCCTGCATAGAAGGTTTGGATGATCATCCAAGTAGTCGAGTCCATGGGTTGGGCAATTCTTTACCAAAGTTTTCATTCTCTCCCATGCTTGAGCAACATGTTCAGTATCTAATTGCTTAAAATTCATTATGCTACTTCTCAAAGATATAATTTTAGCGGGAGGATAATATCTACCAATAAAAGCATCCTTACATTTAGTCCATGAATCAATACTATTCTTAGGCAAAGATAGCAACCAATCTTTAGCTCTTCCTCTTAATGAGAAAGGAAACACTTTCAATTTAATAATATCACCATCTACATCCTTATACTTTTGCATTTCACAAAGTTCAACAAAATTATTGAGATGGGCAGCAGCATCATCGGAACTAGCACCGAGAAAATTGATCTCTCATAACCAAGTTCGAGTAAAGCGGGTTTAATTTCAAAGAATTCTGCTGTAGTAGCAGAGTGGAGCAATAGGTGTGCATAGGAAATCATTATTATTTGCATTTGTGAAGTCACACAACTTAGTATTTTCAGGGGTATTCATTTTAGCAACAGTAAATAAAGCAAACTAGATAAAGTAAATGCAAGTAACTAATTTTTTGTGTGTTTTCGATATAGAGAGCAAGACAGTAAATAAAGTAAAACTAGCAACTAATTTTTTTGTGTTTTGTTTAGGTGCAGCAAACAAAGTAGTAAATAAAATAAAGCAAGACAAAAACAAAGTAAAGAGATTGAGAAGTGGAGACTCCACTTGCAGCGTGTCTTGATCTCCCCGGCAACGGCGCCGTAAAACGAGCTTGATGCGCGTAAATGTACACGTCCGTTGGGAACCCCAAGAGGAAGGTATGAGGCGCACAGTGGCAAGTTTTCCCTCAGAAAGAAACCAAGGTTTAATCGAACCAGGAGGAGCCAAGAAGCACGTTGAAGGTTGATGGTGGCGAAATGTGATGCGGCGCAACAACAGGGATTCCGGCGCCAACGTGGAATCTGCACAACAAAACCAAAGTACTTTGCCCCAACGAAACAGTGAGGTTGTCAATCTCACCGGCTTGCTGTAACAAAGGATTAAGCGTATCGAGTGGAAGATGATTGTTTGCAAGAAAACAGTAAAGAACAATTGCAGTAGATTGAATGCTATGTAAAGAATAGGACCGGGGTCCACAGTTCACTAGAGGTGTCTCTCCCATAAGATAAAAGCATGTTGGGTGAACAAATTACAGTCGGGCAATTGACAAATAGAGAAGGGCATAACAATGCATATACATGATATGATAAATATAGTGAGATTTAATCCGGGCATTACGCCAAAGTACATAGACCGCCATCCAAGCTGCATCTATGCCTAAAAAGTCCACCTTCGAGGTTATCATCCGAACCCCATTCGAGTATTAAGTTGCAAAGCAACGGACAATTGCATTAAGTATGGTGCGTAATGTAATCGACAACTACATCCTTAGACATAGAATCAATGTTTTATCCCTAGTGGCAACAGCACATCACAACCTTAGAACTTTCTCGTCACTTGTCCCGAGTGTCAATGAAGGCATGAACCCACTATCGAGCATAAATACTCCCTCTTGGAGTTAAGAGTAAAAACTTGGCCAGAGCCTCTACTAATAACGGAGAGCATGCAAGATCATAAACAACACATAAACAATAGATTGATAATCACCATAACATAGCATTCTCTATCCATCGGATCCCGACAAACACAACATATAGAATTACATATAGATGATCTTGATCATGTTAGGCAGCTCACAAGATCCGACAATGAAGCACAATTAGGAGAAGACGACCATCTAGCTACTGCTATGGACCCATAGTCCAGGGGTGAACTACTCACTCATCACTCCGGAGGCGATCATGGCGATGAAGAGTCCTCCGGGAGATGAATCCCCTCTCCGGCAGGGTACCGGAGGCGATCTCCTGAATCCCCCGAGATGGGATTCGCGGCGACGGCGTCTCCGGAAGGTTTTCCGTATCGTGGCTCTCGCATGCGGGGTTTTCGCGACGGAGGCTTTAAGTAGGCGAAAGGGTAGGTCGGGGGGCGACGAGGGGCCCACACCATAGGGCGGCGCGGGCCCCCTGCGGCCGCGCGGCCCTATGGTGGCGGCGCCTCGTCGCCCCACTTCGTTATCTCTTCGGTCTTCTGGAAGCTCCGTGCAAAAATAGGACCCTGGGCGGTGATTTCGTCCAATTCCGAGAATATTTCCTTACTAGGATTTCTGAAACCAAAAACAGCAGAAAACAGCAACTGGCTCTTCGGCATCTTGTTAATAGGTTAGTTCCAGAAAATGCGTAAATACGACATATAATGTGCATAAAACATGTAGGTATCATCAATAAAGTAGCATGGAACATAAGAAATTATCGATACGTTGGAGACGTATCAATGTGTAGGAATTATCAAGAATATAAGAGGAAACCTTGTTGGAGTCGAATTGGAACTTTGCTGAAATCTGTCCCAGAACTGTTTTCGGAGATTGACTGTTTGACCCTCGAAGATGACCTCCAACGGAGTTGGGCCTGAAGAGGAAGTTGTGGATAATTTTCTGCTGAACATTTTAGAGTTAAAATTCGGTCCAATCGGAGTCCGTATGCGGCCTAGGGACCCATTTTACTGAAGTCCTAGATGGGATGACGGAAATCCGAGAGTCTATATAAAGGAGGAAACCCTAACTCGTGGAGGACTCCTCCACCCACGAATTTCCAGCCACCAAAGCCACGTTTTTGCCTCCCCCATAGATCCCATCTCCATGGGGGAGGGCTCCCAAGAAGCCATGAAGGAGGGAGGCTAAGGGGCGGCGCTCCCCAAACTTGCCGGCGGCGGGGAAAGGAGTTCCCCGCGCCGCCGGCGCCATCGGCGCCGCCGCCGCCCTGCGCCGCCGCGCTGCCCCTCTCCAACGTCTTCACCGCCATCTCCATCACCATCTCCTCCTTGTATTCAGTGTTTCATCCTCCCACAAACCTCTGCACCGTCCTATGTAACATGGTGTTTGATGCTATAATATTTATCCTATGATCTATGTCATGTTTATGTAGTATATTTGTCTTTTGATTGCTTTGTTGAATGTCTATGGTTCATTAGAGTTGTATGTTGATATGGTGCTGTCCTTTGGTGTCCATTATACTTGTGCGCGCATGGATCAACACCATAGGGTTAGTAGTATGTGCAAAGGAAGGGGGTAGTCCTGCCGGAGTGACGAAACCCGAGGGCTCAAATCGGTTAGTTGCATGTATGGGAGTAAGAGGACCATAAACTTAAGACTATGGTTGGGGAAACCTTAATGCATTGTTAGTATTTACGGATGTTTGCTAACAATCCAATCATATAGTACTTGTAATCCCAAGTAGTGGAGCGCTTGTATATTTAGCCTCTCCCACATTGAGAACTACATCAAAGACAATGAACTAAATGTCTTCACTAATTGATCTTGGACAAAGCCACCACTATTACCACCGCCTTTCCACACTCATGGTACTGTTAGTTTAGTTTGTTTTATTGCTGCAGCACTAACATTTATTCTGTGTATTTTATTGTTCTGCAAAGTCACCTCTCATACCCGTTATCGCTCTAGTTTTATTTCCTAGATATTGCAAACTCTTAGTGTGCGTAGAGTTGTATCAGTGGTTGATAGAACTTGAGAGAATGTTTATCCTACCTTTAGCTTCTCGTTGGGTTCGACACTCTTACTTATCGAAAAGGCTACAAACGATCCCCTATACTTGTGGGATATCACTACTCCCAAGTGGATCCTTGAACCTAGGAAGCTCGAACGCGGAGGCATCTCAGATCCGTCGGCGGAGCTCGCCGCATCTAGGAAGCCAAGTGGTGCGTCCCCGGAGTCCTAGGAGTGGCCGACGACTGGATCTTCTCGTCGGAACAGAGATTTTGAGCAAGCTTCTCTTTGATCTCGGCGGCAACGCCTGGAGGTCGCCGACGACTGGTGGCAGAGCACCCCCGGTACTTGATTGCTTTTTTCTTGTTTCATTTAAGGGGTTTTCTGTAAGATTAGAGGCCTTATCTTCAAATACTAGGTTCATTAGGGCAAGTGTTGTAAAGGGTCTCTATGTAATTTGTACCTGCCACGTGTTCGAATGAAGCTCAGCAGGGGTCTTCTAGACCCCTCTCTTGTTCAAAAAAAAGTGGATCCTTGAACGAAGACCGTACTCCCCTTGCTGTCACTGGTTTCACATGAGGTCGCTAGTTTACCACTCATCTCACCTTTCATCTTTATCAATCCGTAGGATCTTGAGTACCTACAAGTCCATGGATGAGACAAGAGACAAAGAAACAAGATGCATATCTTCTATTCAATCACCACACAATATTCCCATGTATTAGATGCACATAATCGCTGCAGGTTTCACCTCAACCCGCAACCCGTGAGGACTACTCACTCATAACAATAATATCAAGGATATAAAATATTGTGCAAAATACTTATATTGAAATCAAATATTCTTAAGATGGTCGCCAAATCACAAGGAGATCTCAAGTACAAGATGATGGCTATGGCTATGGAGAGGATGAGGGATGGAGAGGATGAACAATGGTGATGGTGAAGTTGTGGATCTCCTTTGGGGGTGTTGTGATGCAATCTGAAAATGGCGGCCCTCTGCGCGGCAGATGGAGTCTTGAAATATATAGGTCCCTTCGCAAAAGTTGCTGCGTTTAACCTATAAGGAGCCGACGCCACATGGTACGGGCGGGCTTCGCCCGTACCGCTGGTCATTAAAAGCTCTGGAAGCGTCTCTTCGACCCCAACTTACATGGTTGTGTAACCTATAAGGAGCCGACGCCACATGGTACGGGCGGGCTTCGCCCGTACCGCTGGTCGTTAAAAGCTCTGGAAGCGTCTCTTCGACCCCAACTTGCATGGTTGTGTAGGCAACATGATATTCTTCCATAAATGCTCCCGATTTCGCCTGCACAATACAAATTAGAACAAGAGATTGTTAGGCCAGGAGGGTGTATACATTTCGAAATTAAGTACTCCCTCCATTTTTATATATAAGGCCACCACGTACTTCGAAACAAAATTTTGACTAATAATTTGACCAACATAATACGAGTTATATGTCACCAAAAGCACATAATTGGATTCATTTGAAACATGTTTTCCAATGATCTGATGTTTTTGGTGTTATATAACTTACTTTTTATCCTTTAAATTAAAGGTTTGGTACGGAATACTTAGTGACCTTATATACAAAAACGGAGAGAGAGAGAGAGAGAAATAATACTGTACAGAGAAGAACCGTGAAGCTACAATTTGAACCGTGAAGCTACAATTTGGCTTTCTTTTTTGGCAGTCTACAGAGAAGACATACTGTACACATGACATTTATTCCGAATAACGATCACAAACAGATTTTTTCGCACAGTAGGCGTCTCGCGCGCACGCATGTCACTTCCCAGTTGATCAGCCAAGTGCCTCAATCAACACTGCTAATAATAGGATAAAGCCAGGTGGACATAACCGTTGTTGGCCAGCTCAATCTTCACTGACAGAAACACAGTTTATTTAGTAAAACGTCACATGCTTGTGCACTGATCGCCGGCGTTCTTCGTGGGGCTCGCATTTAATGCCACGACGATTCTGTTGATTTTGATTTAACTAGCAGCCGCATGCTTCAGCTGTTGCCGGAGACATCAAGTGTGGATTAAACTAGCTTTTCAGAAAAAAATAAGTGGATTAAACTAGATTTTGGTCAAATGCTTCCAGCTAGTTATTATGCTGATGAAGCTTGATCAGCACTAGGCAGATCGCCGTTCCTTAGCCTAGACAACTCTGGATTTGGGAACGACAGGTATACGCATATAGAATTACCATGATCTAGCTGGTTAATTAGCGTTTTTTAAAGATATCTGAAGCAATCATATTGCTTTGATCTCTGAAGCGTGCACTGTGTGATACGCGCAATTATGTTGATCTCTAGGAAATGACGGGGAATACCTTCATAAGGATCGGTTTTCTCCGAGAAGATTTTAGTTTCTGCCATGATGTCGCAACCTTTCATGTGTTCATTGGTAGAGTTGTTCATGTTGCAAATCCCTGAAGGAATCCCGCGCCTCATTTTATTATGCACCATAAGTAAACTACAAAAAAAAGTAGTACTTCGACAACAAAATTTCAACAAGTACTGACGGCGAGAAATTTATCGACAAGACGATACGAAAACAAATGGACTGCAAACTCGATCAAGTGTTCACTATACATGGTGAGAACGGAGACAGCGAGATCTTCGCCTTCCTATTACAATTTCCACTCAGACTGCATTCCATTTTCTGTCAGACTGAACAAACAAAAACCAGCTAAATGACATGTTCATGCGCTGCCCGCCCATCGATGGCATAAAAATTCAGACTTCTTCTATCTCCTTCCTGACACTGGCAGCTTCAGCAATCAGGCTTCTGAATGTGCGGCGAGCGTGGACAGGTCGAGCGGCTGCGCGTGGTTGTGGTCGTTCTCGTAGGTGACGATGAGCATCCCGGCGTCGCTGCGACAGCGCTCCACGTGCTTCCTTGCCGGGCAGTCCTTGATGCTGCTGCACCGGTAGTAGCCCCTGCACACCCAACACAAAATGTTCATTCTCGTTCAGTCTTCTTGCTCAGCAAATGCGTGGCACAATGGTGGGGAAAATTACACGACTACAATGTTCTTCAGAACTCTAGCTAGGGTCTGGTTTTTCAATTTGCTTCTTCAGATAAAAACGACTTGAGAACTTCCTCTAACAAAAATCATATGAAGCTAAAAGATGGCCAGAAGGTATCTATACCTTGGATGAGGGGATCCTTTGATGGGTTTCTGCCCATACTTCCTCCAGGAGTAATTATCCGAGGGTATATCAGAGACCTTGTCGCCCACCGCCGGCACCCTCACCACCCTCTTCTCCCTCGGTCTCCTGCAAAACAATCACAGACACAAGCACACGGCGTAAGAAAAATGCCCAACCGAGCTGAAGGCCTGAATTAAACAATGGCGGCGGAATCAATAGGGCACAAACTTCTTTTTTGGGCAGTGGCATTTGCCGTCGTCGTCGGCCTTTCGGGTGCAGTGCGGCGCCTTCCTGGAGGACGGCCCGGCGACGGAGTTGTCGGACATGCTGATGAGCTGGCTGCTCACGTTGGTGAAGAAGGAGGTGGCCGCCGACGAGGTGCACACCGAGTTGTCGAAGCTGAACGTGATCACCTCCGGCTCCTTGCCGCTCCTCGCCGCAGCCGCCGCCGGCATCTCGATGTGGAACGACTTCTCGCTGATGGCTGGCTTGTGCTGCTCGAACTGGAACCTCTGCTGCTGATGCTGCTGTTGCGTCTGCTGCTGATGATGAAGATGCTGTTGGTGCAACTTAAATTGGGCGCTGCAAGTAGGAGGAGTAGCACCCGCGGGAGCTTTCGAGCTGTTGATGTTCTGCGCGGCGGCGGCCGTGGAGGATGGAACGGTGCAGCCGCTCGAATCCAGGAAGGGCGTCTCGAGGAACATGTTCCTGTCTCTGTCTGCAGGCGCCTTGGGCGCCGGTGCAACGATCTTGCCGTTGCCGGCGGTAGAAGGAGCTGCCACCATGACTGGCACATGCATCTGTGGTGGCGGCGCCGGTGGCACGGGAGAGCTACTCACATGGAGCCCATTCGGAGGTTGGCGGTACGGTACCGAAGAGATTGGGTGGTAGTCCAAGAGGCAGCTCGCGTCGACCGGCGGCGAGATCCTCCGGCCGACCCTCGCCCTCGCGTGGCCGACCCTGTTGCTGAGGATGGTGACCACCTTGCCGAACCGGGATACGGCCTCGTCGGTCTGCGCAGCGACGGCGGCGAGCCGGATCGGGTCGACGCCGGACTGCGAGAGCCGCGCCACGAGCTTCTTGCAGCTCGCCACGGCCGCCCGGTTGGCCTCCTCCACACCCTCCATGGACAACCCGAATCTTGATGGTGCAATGGAATCAAGGAGCTCTAGAATCTAGATCGAGATCAACACCAAAATATCATAAGCAGCAAGTCAGCAACCAACAAGATGAATGCACAAATGGAATTGATCAAAGATTGAGAAGAGTTTCAGCATGCAAACACACACATGTGAGAAAAGAAACTTTGCAAGATTGCATCAATGGTGGAGTGGGAAAACGTCTTGATTTGCTGGATCTCGGTGCGACTTTATACAGGAGAGAGCATATGCGACATTGCTGGTCTCATTGGGACCTTCACTTGTCCAAGAAGTCATTCGAGAGTATAAAAATATTTCGTTTGGGGTGAGAGGTGGAGCACTACGGCTACGGGAATAAATTTGAACAAAGTCAACGAGGTTGGTGACGATCACAGCCGTCCATATGACTGATGGCCAGGATGGTATTGCACTTGTCGCTTTCACTCAACGTCATAACATTTTTTCTTCAGTTTTATAAGCTGGTCAATTAAGCACTGTGCCTCAGAGAAAGATTGGTAGCCGTGCCAACAAACATTTCCATTTAGAAAAATATTTTGAATGTGAACTTGGGCCACTAGAAACCTACAAAACTATATACTTGGTGAATAGTGATTATGATAAGTCTCATGGGTTGTATTTTACTTTTGCCAGCTCATTGGCAGAATGGATCAACATTCTGAAGTCCCTTGTTTTTATTCACTGGAAGTTATCAACTCCAGCCGTCATCTCAAGTGAGACAGGGAAATAATTTCGTAGGAAATTCTCCAAATATTTGATTAAGGGCAACCGCCATTAACCTGTATGTCAATGCATGATTGCGTGACTGTCATTTGATTAAATATATACTAGATAAACCAAGACCATTTAATTCAACCACGAGATAACGAAAAGAAATTAGACACCCAAGTTTTTTCTTTGCGAAGAACTATGTATACTAGTAGTAGATACAATGCACTCACCATTTAAAAATATTAAAGGATACATCATCAATCTCAATATAAATTACAAAGGGGTAAAGTTCTTAACTCTTGGCTAATTTGATGGCAATTGAAATGCTCATTGGTCCACTCATTGTGCAAAGCATTTGAACTTTGAAGACCTCTTTGATTTGTAGGATCCCTAAAGTACAGGAAAATAACAAACATAGAGTTGTAATGTCGTGCTATTTTAATGAATTATGCTAGGTCGAGAACATGCTTGATTACTCATAGGTGGTTGAGGTTAATGAATTTTTAGCATAAAGTGTAATAAAGGATTCCTTACAAAATATCCAACGAGTTGGTAACGTACGAATAAAATGACCAATGTGAAGCAAATGCCTAAGGAAGGAATCATCATCTTAGCCAATCCAAGTATTACTCTATGGCGGACCGTCATTGGTCTAGGAAAAAAAGGACTTCTCGTAATTAGCAGTGATAGCATATATGGAAATTGTTGATTTCAATGCCGACTTCCCGGGCCTTCTCAATACCCTCTTCCCCTATCACTCAGACATGATAAGATTCACAAGAACGTTTCATTTTTTTTCAATCTCATCAATTCTTTCCTTAAATCAACCCAAACGGATATATCCATATCCAACAAAGATAAAAAAGCGCATGACATATAAAAGGTTGGTCTCAAGGATAATGGACATTTGAAACCTCGAGCCACACTGAAGCCATTTATGCAAAGCAATGAGCTCCCTCAGCAGAAATACAATACTGGGACAAACTCCAAGCCGAGCCCTCGCATTTCAAAGCCCAAGCAACCACACCCAAGAACCTAGAGGAAAAGCATTGACATGACTATTGGATCCTGACCTTTTAGAAGAAATTCTGACTAAATTCTGGACCTGGATCAAAGGAGCCCTAGAAAATGCATTTGTGGGAACTTCCAAAAGAAACTTGAAAAGTTGAAATACATTCCACCTTTTGCATATGTACACGCAAAGCACTCCGTGCTACATTTGCGCTCACGCTACGATTTTTTTGGGGTACAAAACATGATCGTGTGCTAACCAAAGGGAAAAGAAAAGGACCGTACAAATGTAGTTGTTGCACCGGTCACCCATCTATTTGCCATTTTTTTGTAGTACACAAATGATCTTATTCACCGTTTTATATGACTATTATGATTTTTTGTGCTGTGGAGTGACTCAACCACGAAAGTGGACATACATGTTCGGGAAGGAAAAGAAAAACGTAGTCTTAGGATTTAGGGTTTAGGCTTTTCTTAGGGTGCCGAGCATGTATATACTCCCATATTGTGTGCTATCTATGGTGCTAGAGTTGAGGACGTTCTTCATGCTCTTGTTACGTGCATGTACTATGTCTCGTGCTCCTCTCAAGGGTATGAGGCAGGTTTGGAACTTACCAGACGAGGAGGTTTTTCGAGACAAAGGAACATAATTGATGTTGTTCCTTATCAGCAATTCACCTCAAAACACAAGGGCAAAAGTCATTTTCTTGCTATGGCGAGTTTGGCATGATCGGAATAATATTGTTCACGGTGATGGGAAGGCATCGTGTCGGTGTCGATTCCCTACCTTCGCAATTATCTGGATAGTTTTACCGTAGCCCAGAGTGATGTGTTTGGCCCTAAAGGAAAGTCACCGCTCCTCCCTGATCCTACATATATTTCTGAGTACACCTGGGCAAAGTTCGGGCCGGGCTAGGCTTCTGGCCGGGCTTAAAAAAGCCCGGCGGTAAAAAGTCAGGCCTGAGCCCGGCCTGGCCTGACTGTCGGGTCTGTAATTTAAGCCCAAACCTAGCCCGAACGAGCAAAAAGCCCGACCCGGCCCAACCAGGCTAAAACGCGCAAAAATGAAGGCCCGAGCCCAGCCTGGCCCAACGTTCGGGCTCAGATTTTAGGCCCGACCCCGGCCCGAAGTGCAAGCCCGACCCGGTCTGGCCCAGGATTTTTGGGCCGGGCTGCCCATGCCTAGCTGTATTTCTAAGTGTCTGTCGGGGGCCTCCGGATGGACAGCTTTAAAGGCTAACGTGGATGTTGGGTGAGATGCAGCGACAAGGAAAGCTGTTATTGGTATCAGAATTAAAGATTACAAGGGCCATACTATTTTATCGGAATGGAAGTTTATTTCCCGGTGTTCAAGTGCTGAAGAAGTAGAAGTTTTGGCCTGCTAGACTACATAGCCTTGTTAGTATGCGGCGTGCTGCTGCCATTTTGGAATCGGACTGTTAGATTACCGTCCAAGTTATGAACCGCCACTAGGTGGATAGATCGGCGAGCTGGAGTCTATATAAGCAAGGGCAAGAGTTACTAAATTTTTATCAGTTTATTAGTGTCATTAAGGTGGAACGCGTGAGTAACACAGACACATGCTTTGGCGCAATTAGACAAAAAGAGTGATAGTGGTGTTTCACGTGACTCAATTCCTGCCTATGTGGCGGGATTAGTTGCGGATGATCGTAAGAACATTGTTGCTGAATCAATAAAGCTAGGGTTCCTTCAAAAAAAAAGTATATACTCCAACAAATCTGAAACTTGGGCCACCGGGCCGTAAGCATTAGATGGCCTTGAGGAGTGACCGCGTCGGCCTTTTTGCTGGCCATCAAATAGCTGAGCCACAAGCTCCTAGGCAGGCCACAAATGGACGATGAGCCCCATTCCCCCCATGGAAAAGAACGATGAACCCAATCAATCACGCACCTTAACGTTGCCTCGAAAAAAAAAAACAGAGCACTAATAATGACGGACTTTCTTACCAAAACTAATCCACGCACTTTGTATGGTCCGTTGCACACTTGCACTAATGATTTCCCCAAACAGCAGGCATTGTCCGGCACGTTATGGAAAGTTGGCGTGAGTATTCTGATTCTTTTTTTCATAAGGTTATAAAGTTCAAATTCGTTTTCCATTTATATAGACTTCTCATCGGGTCCAGCAAAACCCTTTCCACGCTGTGTAATGAAACGATGGGCACGTGGCATGTCTTCTTCCCTGCCCATTCCGCAGCCGCGATTTTGCGGAAGGAACAGTTACCGAGACGCTGGCTGCCAATCTCATCTGCTGATGAAGTCTGAAACGGACGTGGAACAAACGGCGATGGGGGACCTGATCCGCCTCTCCGAGCATGTGCACAGTTTATCTGCGGGACATTGCACGGCTAGGGCTAGCTGCTCCTCGACGAGAAGAACCCGTTCGATCCGTGGCCGTTTCTCCCTGTCCGTATCCGTCCAACACGACGGCACGCGACGTGTGTGCCATCGCCACCACAGCTCCGAATAATCACCGTGAGCTAGGATTTTATAGCGTTCCACCGGGATCATTCTAGCTAGGGATTCTAGCTAGGGATGAAGACATAACGGATACGATTGAAACTAAGTGGTGTCACATTTGTTTTTACATTTTTTTGCGAAAGCAAGAACAAACATAGAAATCCCGGAAACGAAACCGAAACCAGATATTGTCATAAACAGATACCAATCCGAATACGGTGCGGACACGGACTGCTACTGATATTAGCTAGAACCAAGAAAACCCTTGAATCAAGCAAAAAAATCTTAAACACTCAAACAAGCTAGTAAACCGTAGAATCCTCCTTGAATGCATGAAGGGATTACAAGATCGTTAATTTTGGGAAGATCCGCTTTGGAAGTTTAAATTGGCTAGGTCATGTGGGACTGGGAGATGCACATCAACCCCAAAACGAAAATTCCATGTTAGACGGAAATGGAAATTCTATTTTCGTGTCTGTTCTGCCAGAAAACGTTGTTCCATTTTTGTTTCCGTTTTCGCAAAAAAATCCATTTTCGTTTTTGCAAAATTCCGCTTCTGTTTCCATATTTCTATTCCATTTCTATTTTTCTGCGGAAAAGTCGAAATATTCCACCTCACTTTCATCCCTAATTCTAGGTACACTCCCTCCGAGGCTCCGATTCATATTAATTTATAGACATTTCCGCAAAATCTTGTGTGGGTTTCGGTCCGGATCTGCCCGCATGTTTAGACATTAGCAGGCAATTAAAATTATAAATAGGTTCTACAACCGCTCAGCAAAGATTACAAGCATTGGAGCAAGCCGAAGGCCGCCGTCCTCGCCTCTTTCTCGCCGAGACGGACAAAGCTACCAGTAGTAGAGGAGCTTGTGGTAGTAGACATACAAGAAACCATCATGCTAACGTCACTAATGACCAACACACCAGAGCATCAACCATCGATAAAGATGAAAATCATAGATAGGAAGAGCTAGACTTGCAACCACACTAACTAACACGAACACCAGCCGAATCCCAGGAGATCCGTCAGGAAGACAACTCGCGCGCCCTCCCCCAGCGCTAAACGGAGATAGGACAGGAAGACCTTATTCTAACTTTTTTTCAATCAAGGAGCATAGCCCCAGCCTCTGCATCCAAAGGATGCACACAGCTTTCTTCTTTATTAAATTATTCGCAATGCCTTACAAGGGGAATACAAAGATCAACTCGAAGCCACCTTCTTAGCGACAACTCGCTATACCTACGATGAAGGGGGACCATGAACAAGGCCATACTCCCTGACGGTACACCAACACACATCATCCAAGAAGCAAAACCCTGTGGGTGCGCCATTGCCCACTACACAGAGTTCGCCACCGCCATCTATCTCGAACCCATCTCCAAGCGAGATCAATGCATTGACCATGCCAGGCCCGCCGTAGATGTCACCAAAACACAAAACAACTCCACCATCCTGCACGCGTCCAACAATCCTCGCCCGTCTTCAATACCCCGCAGCTCCACGCCGCCGAGAAACATCGACGACAACGTGGTAGAAGAACACCACTTCACCAAAAACCACCCCCATCTAGCCACTACTCCAAAAAACGATGCCTCAGGAGGTAACACGACGCAGAGTGTGCCGTCATCCTCCGATCCTGGCTGGATCTAGGGTTTCCCCCGGAGCAGCACGAGTGTGTACCCGCGGACTGCGACGATGATGCCTTGAAGAAAGAAGTGACACTTAACGCCGCCATCGCCCGCCAATCATGGCACGGTTTTCACCGACAGCCGCAAGTCCCCTACTCGGCGAGAGCGAATGGAGAGGCCAACAAAGATGATGCCTTCGCAAGGGAACGACGCCAATAGCCGCCGCCATCATCCGCCAAGAACGAAGTCAAGGCTCGGTGTTCACCGGTGACCCCTTTGCCGCTAACTCGTCGTCGACTAGATTTCCATCACCGGGGTAGAGGGATCTCGTGATCCGCCACCACAGCAACCGACCGACCTCCTCCGGCGAAGAAGAAAGCCGCCACCACCGTCGAACCCGAGGCTGCTGCCCCGGGCGTCCTCGTACCGCGGGGGAAACTCAAGGTCACCCCCTCGCACCGGCGAAAAGCGGAGGGGACGGCGCTCCATCCCACCACCAGCCGCCACCGGTGTGCCGCCGCCGGGAGGCAGGGGAGGCCGGAGCACAGAGGCCACCGGCGCCCCACCATGCTCCGACCGCCGCCGCCCCGCCATCACACGGGAGGCCGGAGGTCCACCGCCACCGCCCCCCCAACGGGAGGCAGGAAGCCGCCGCCGCTGCATCGAGGAGAAGACCCAGGCGCCGTCCCCGTCGCGTCACGAGGGAAGCCCCCCGCCGCCACCACGCCCCGAGGTCTTTGCCCCGGCGGCGCTGCCGGCGGCGGCGCGAGGGTTGGGGGAGGCGGCTAGGGTTGGGGGAGAGTTGGGGGTGGGGGAGACCTTATTCTAACTACATCTTATCATTCAAAGAAGACACTGCATATACCTAAGAAAAAAACAAAATCTTCCGCTGATAAGAGGTCGTGATCACTCCAAGATAACCCTATGCCATCGTCACGAGGGGAAGGAACACTAGATTGGTTTTCGGTGCGTCTCTCTCCCCGTGCTACATAGCGGTCCAGGTTCAGCTATCTGTACGATGAAGCTGTCGACTTGCATAGGTTTCACATTAGGGAAAAGGTGAAATCGATTTCTGACATGCATTCTCATATAGCTGCCTTTCCCTTTCCTCTCGATGAAATCGAGCGAGTGACCCATCTCGCAGCAGTGGAAGGAGCAGGAGGGGGTCCTGATCGGCCGATCAAAGCATGTTGACAGTTTACCTGCACGTCGGCCCATCCGGCAAGAGATGCCGTTTTCTTCGTGTCCGGAACCGCCCGACCCGACACCGCTACATGACTGCTACTGTTTAGAATAATTGCGATGGCAGCTCAGTCGACGACGGGGTCGTATCGACTCGCGAAATGGTTTGGCTAGCACTTCTATTTTATGAGTCTCACGCTTTGAGTACGCGTATTAGAGGACTTCGGAACACGGCATGTGCACGGTGACTAAACGCATAGTCAAAGCGTGAAACTATAGGAACAGGCGCGAGCGTTCAAGGTCAACGAGCCACGTTTTCCGAGCCTCTTCTAGTCAAAAGGTCTATATGTGCAAATTCAAATAATTGCAATTTTAAAATGGCCTACTTTAACTATTACCTCTATCTATAAAAAGATGTCATAAATTCAGATAAATCTTCTATATATCTTTTTGTGGACAGAGGAGGAAGTATATTATTTAACTCCAAAAAGTGTCTGCGCATTATTGTACGCAAACCGGGCAAACATTTTCCTACTTAATGGAACAATCGATGTTTTATTAGCCTAGTTCAAGAAGAAAAGCCAAAGCTATAATATCATTTTCATCACTGCAACTAGATCTCGGGTCTTCTCGGATCAAATGATAGCAGGCATGGCGGCGTGTCCGCTCTTGTGGGCATCGTTTTGGAGCTCCAACCGGTTGGAGGGACCAACAATGTGGGTGACGGGGAGGGGCTGCCTTGACCACATGATTATTTGTGTGAGAATATGATGGTGTCGAGCATGGCTGGGGCGCGGTGCGGGTTTTGGTAGTCGGCTTTGCCCACATATTTCGATGCCCCCCCTCGTGCTTTGTTGTTCGTTGTGGAATCCTAGTTGGTGCAGACTGGTGGTGTCAGAGACACGAGAAGGGTCCTCTTGTGGGAGTCTAGATTGACGCAAGCCCATGCATATTTCTCCTCCGATGCTCGTCAATTAAGTCGTGTTGGTCTATCGTTTGCGTGTCTAGTCAACTATTTAGCCATATGGAGCGGCATTCCGTGCAACTTTTCGTGGTGATCACAACATTGATGGTTGTTTGTCGTGAAGACGAAGTTAGTGGATTACGTACTACGTTTGATGACGATGAAACTTGCAGTGATCTTCTACCCATGCTCTCTTCGGGCTATCATGTGCTCGCGTCCGTTGGTAGCCATGTCATTGGTGTCCTTCAGGTTGTTATGTTCCACGCTTAGAACTTTTTGGACACGTGTTTACATTTTTTTTCTTTGTTTTCCACAAATTAATGGGGCCACTTGCTGGGACGGAGCTAGGAGTGCGGGTTAGGGCCATCTATCCCTATGGTGAGTTTTTTTTGTTGCGAAAACCCCTCAACATTATGTGTAATTTATTTCTACATTGATCTAAATTATCCCCAATGCCCTCCTCCAAGTTGCATAATGTGGATCGGGCCCTCCTTATAAATTATTTCTGGCCCTGAGCACTTAATGGTCTTTTGCCTTGTGAGAAAACCATTGTACTATCATGTAGTAAAACCGTGGTAATGGAATGATGATGGGGCACGTGGCTGCCCATTCCGCAGCCGCGGATTTGCGGAAGGAGCAGCGAGACGCTGGATGCCAATCTCATCTGCTGAAGCCTGAAACGGACATGGAAGAAACGGCGAAGGGGACCTGATCCGCCTCTCCGAGCATGTGCACAGTTTATGCATCTGCGGGCCTGTGCACGGCTAGCTGCTGTCCGACGAGAAGACCACGTTGCTGACGTTGGGTCCGTGTCCGTTCCTCGCCGTCCGGGTCCGCCCGACACGACGTCGCGTGTGCGATCGCCAGTTCACCTCAGACAAAAAATCAGTGTGAGCTAGGATGCCAGGGGTCATTGTAAAACTATCTCTAACAGATGACGCAAAGGTTAGGCAAAAAGGAAAAGGATCATGGCACCTGTTTTTGACATTTGAAGCACCAAATCTATTTTTGATATTTTTAGACCGAAGGCTTGAGAAGAGTCCAATTTAAATTAATGAAGACTCGACTACACACAGATCAAGTTACGGTACATACCAGGATCAAAGATCCTAAATCCAAAGACTGAAAAAAGAGAACAACAAAGCATGGCAAACATGCCGCGGTAGTCATAACTAGGCATTGTTCCCCTACACAAGGCCTAACCCACAGGATACAAGCAGGTAGAAGACGATCTAGAGCCCTACGGTGACGTCCCAATCGTCAGCCGCTTCCCGGTTCTGTCTCCTAGCCACTGGCTTACGCACCTGCAAGTACATCGATATTTTATATAGCCATTTTTAACATTTGAAGCAGCAAATTTATTTTCCATAATAGGTGATTAAAATAGGGCACTAAAGGAATTTAAGATGATGTGAATAAATCTCTCGACTCAAGACTTGAAACTTTCATTTCAACACTTCGATACATGCTCCGACATTACATAGAACTCGTCATCGACTTTGGTTGCCGTTTGTGTCAAGCCACCAATCTTGGTTGCCGTTTGTAACCTCCACGACGTATCTGCCGTATAGCCTTAGCTGAACACCGTGGAAGCCTTCCAAAATATTGGGATGGCGGCGTGGCGGCATCTAGGTGCGGGGCGACACGATTGCAATTCCGTCGGGAAACGGCAGGCAAGGCTCGACGACGGCAGATCCAGTGGCTATTTGGTAGGGCAGCGACGGAAAAGCAAGGAATCGATGGCGACACGGCTGATGTAGAGGAGGTAGGAGGTGTTTAGATTGACGATTGGATTACACGGGTCGGTGGGGATTTGTTGTGCATTTGCATATCACTTGGGACAAAGTTGCATCGTATGATGCAAAAGTCTGCATCATCAAATGCATATTCCCCTTACATAGATTTATCTACTCCCATATGCCTTCTCACTTGGGGATTTCTCTCATATGCATTCTCATGTGGCTCCCTTTCCCTTTCAACGCTAGGGAATCGACAATTGAGTGACCCATCTCGCAGCATTGGAAGGAACAGCGAGGGGGGCCTGATCCGCCGGGCATGTAGACAAGCTACCAACAGGGTGGGACAATGCACAGCTAGCTGCTGCTGTGGGAGGAGAAGAGAAGACCCGTTCGACGTCGGCCCATCCGGCAGGACGGCCGCTTCTCCGTGTCCGGGACCGGCCGACACCCACGCGAGCTGCATGGCTCGACGTGATGCGATTGCCACTGACTGTTCTGAATAATCCAGCGACTCCGGAACACGGGATGCGCACGCTGACTGAACGCGTACTCAAAGCGTAACACTCCATCTCGAAAGATAAATACTCAATAAACAGGTGAGGCGCGAACAATCACGTTCAAGTTCAGCGAACCACGTTTTTACTGGCCTCTTCCGTTCAAATGATTTCTGTTGCACGATTGGGCTCTATGACTATGAGAAGCTCCGCAATCTTTTGATGATCCCCTGGATGCTATGGACCTGTTTGGATCCTCTCCACTCCTCAACGGCAGATTTCGGCAGAGTGGAGAGCTTCTGAAACCATTTTTTTTAAAGTTTCTTTTGTAATTTCATCTGGAATAAAACAACTGGAGTAGCGGGTTTTTTCATGGAGATCGACGAGTGGGAGGCTAAAGAAATATGCGAATTCACGCAAGTGTAATCTTTTGTTCGTAATGCAAAATCCAACAACCTAACATGCTTGACCCAGAAAAAAAAAACCCGATGCCATATACCTCTCGACGGTAACATCATTTTGACCATCCAAACATCTCAATGTCAATATCCCATGATGTTGGTGCCAATACAAACAACCAAACCGGGGGGGGGGGCAGTGGTCCCCCCGACATACATATAGCTCCACCACTGTAAGCCTTCAAGAAGGAAACACTGGACGAGCGCCGATGGTGACGAGTCCAACGATAAACCGGTCTCAAGATTTTCATCCCCAAAGCCAAGCTTTGATCCACCACATTCGGCGAACACAAGACACATGTTGCGGCTCTACTAGTTATTCTCCAACTTGATGTGGCCCAAGATCATCGACAACTTTTTCCGGAAGAGGTTGATCTTCGCGCCAAGTTGAAGAGGAAGGTCATCGCGCTTGCCGTCGTGGAAAGGGCTAGAAAAAAGCAATGTGCTCGCGTGGCAAACATCAAAGAGGGAGACGCCAACACCAAGTTTTTTCATTTACGGGTCAATGCTAGAAGAAGGAAAAATCACATACACCGGCTCAAGAAAAACAATGGGTGGGTGACGGAGCACGGCAACAAGGAAAAAATCGTCTATGATCATTTCAAGGCCATCACGGGTAGAGGAGAACCTAGTACCCATGACTTCAATTGGGATGAGCTTAACTTCACTTCTCCGGACCTACACTCTCTTGGGGAAAATTTCACCGAGGATGAGGTCAAGGAGGCTATCAAGCAAATGCCCGGTGACAAGGCCCCGGGGCCGGATGGTTTTACCGCCAACTTCTTCAACAGATGTTGGAGCACAATTCGAGGGGATGTGATGAACGTCATTCATCTTTTTGGGAACTTACATGCCGAAAATTTTCATTGGCTAAACTCCGCAAACATAGCACTTCTTCCGAAGAAAGAGGGGGCCGAAGAGATTGCCGACTATCGACCTATTAGATCCATGCCATTGCTAAGATCATCTCGAAGATCATGGCAAACCGTTTGGGGCCTTTGATGGATGAGCTTGTTTCCAATGCTCAAAGTGCCTTTATCAAGAAAAGAAGCATACATGACAACTTTCTCTATGTCAAGAACCTTGCCACAAGACTACACAAGAACAAGACCCCGGCCCTTCTCTTCAAGCTCGACATTCGGAAAGCTTTTGACTCCATCCGATGGGGGTACCTTATTGATCTTCTTGCAAAAAGGGGCATCCCGGCTCGCTTCCGGAATTGGATTGTTGCTCTACTCAACACCGCCACCTCTAGGGTTCTTCTTAATGGGGTGGCCGGCCCTCCTTTTAGGCTTGGCCGCGGGCTAAGGTAAGGAGACCCCCTCTCGCCACTACTCTTTGTTCTTGCCATAGACACCTTAGCCCAAATTTTGGAGAAAGCAACTAGCCACGACATTCTTCACAAACTCCGGGGTAGAGGCCACATCCTCCGCACATCACTATATGCGGATGATGCGGCTATTTTTGTTGCGCCTTTAAAAGAAGATGTCCAAAATCTTGCCCATATCCTCTATGACATCGGGAAAGTTACCGGTCTTTGTACAAACTTCCACAAAAGCTCCGTTGTTCCAATACGTTGCGGAGATCTCAACCTTGATGACATCCTCCTTGACATTCCGGCCAAGAGAGAGTCCTTCCCAATGAGATACCTCGGGTTGCCCCTTACAGTTAAATTCCTTAGGAGGAAGGATATCCAACACCTTGAGGATAAGTGCGCCGGCAAGCTACCTACTTGGAATGGAAAGTACATATCTATGGCCGGCCGTTCCGCATTGATCAAATCCGTCATCCCCTCCCAAGCCATCTACCACTTGACACCTCTATCCATCCCGATGGAAACTATCTCCTTCTTCAACAAGATTGAATGAGCCTTCCTTTGGTCGGCGAAAGAGCACACTACGGGTGCAAAATGTAAAGTAAATTGGGAGATTGTATGTCGCCCAAAGAAGTTTGGTGGCCTTGACATCCTCCATACCGGAAAATTCGCAACGACACTACGTCTTCGGTGGCCTTGGTTGGAATGGAAAGACCCCAACAAAATTTGGATTGGCTCCGGTAACCCATGCTCCGACCAAGATATGGAGCTCTTCTACGGCGCCACCACAATCACGGTTGGCAATGGGTCCAAAACACCGTTTTGGTTTGCTCCTTGGCTTGAGGGGAAAAAGCCTATTGAGATCGCACCGCTTATTTTCGCCTCTTCAAAAAGAAAAAATTGGAAGGTGGCACAAACTCTTCATGACACTACTGCAGAAAGGCTTATAGCCTCCCGGTGTTCAGTGACTGGCAAAATTATGCCTAGTACAAACACTAGTGACTGTCTCTTATAAGCCTGTCACTAGTACAAAACACTAGTGACTGGCGCATAAAAGAGAGCGTCACTAGCATTTTTTATAGGCATCGGCTGAAAGGCCAAATATGTTAGTGACAAGCATCTGTCAATGCCTGTCACTGTACCGATATTTTTTCCGCCGACCAGACAGGTGTAACACTAAGAATGGTTTTAAATTAATCGGGTTTAATTGTTTATTTTACCGCTAGGTTCTAGCCAACCAGCACATTTAAGATTTGATTTGTCCTCGCCGGCGGCGAGCAGTGAAAGCATATAGGAACGGAGTGCTATCTGGAGCTGATCCTCCTCATTCCAATAGCTATTAGAGTAGCCTTACGGGGCCTACCGTTCAAGTTTTATTTGGTGGCGGAAAGTAAAACCTTCTCCGCGCTTTGTGGAGCAGCTCCTTCACGATGCCGTCGCTGGAGGCACTACCGGCGCTCGAGCTGCAGCTGCCATGGGCAACCCCTCCTTCGCGTCCTGCACTGCACCTCCTTCCCGACGCCTTGGAGGCGCTGTGCACAGCGGCGATCGGCTGCCATGTCCGTTCCATGGCCGTCCGCCATGACGTCGTCCGGTCGCCGTCTTCAAATTCGTTCCCCATCTTAATAGACGGGCCCTCGCAAGAAGAAAAGGAACAGAAAATGAATCACAGGAATAGTTCGGGGATGGTTTGGTCCTCGTGGGATTAGAGATTTGATTAGGGACAAGTAATTAAGGGGCCAGAAGCTTTAAAACAAGTGCCCCACCAAACTGGCTAGCACCTAGCAGGGTTCTATCGAAAGACTCCCGTCTCTCCTCTCAGCCGCCGCCTTAACCCTAGCCGCATCTATTTCATCCTCCTCCATAGATTGGTTCCCCCTCTTCCGATCGGCTTCGCCGGCGTCGGGAGGAGTGGGGAACCCGATCTATGCGTGGAGTTTCGAATAAAAGTATTGTTTTCATTAGATTATGTTAGAATTTTGGTAGCCGCCTTCTTGTTGGTTTTCCCTCAATGGAGATGACATCATCTGCAATAAGTGATCTTCGGCCTTTCGTTCGACGACGAGATCTTCTTCCCGGCGTCAATGGTGGTGTTGAACAATCACAATTTTCTAGTTTTTGTCCCGGCTGCTACGTCCTCGACAATGGTGATTCGTACTCTCGGCTCTCCATCGATGACGACAAAGCTAGTCGGTTATTATTCCCTGACTTACTGGTGTTGGTACCCTTGCCGATGTTGTATGACTGCTTTAATGGTTGCGTGCGTGCACGCAGCCTTGGCATTGCGGCTCAAAAAATTATGGGAGAACTTTCATCGGTATCTACAGATTTATGGTTCGTTATCTATCTTTGGCTGCCTTCAGAAGAGTACAAGATTGTGTTCTGGAAGAAGAAAGAAATTGAAGACCTCGAAGATTTGTTACTATCTTTTAGACTTTATTTTGTAATCGTTGGAGTCAGTTCATGTATCTCTACCATGTACTATTTGTTGCTATGAATATATGTGGTATTGATTGTCAAAAAAAAAAAGGGGCCAGAAGCTTTAAAATTCGTTATGCTACGTGGCAAACGGACGACTTGGTCCACCGACGGGTGGTACGACCCAGGTCGTATAGGATTTCCTTCCCCTTGCGAGCCTACGGCAGAGGTGTCGACGGTGGATATGAATACGAGAGGAATTGTATTATGATGATACGTATTTATATTTATTTTTTTTACCCTAAAGGAGACCCAAAGTGGAGAATAAGAAGGGAACCGTTTGATGCCTCCCGGCTCGCGCGGCGCACGGATGGGCGCACACGCGATGCGCAAGCAACTTCCTCTACCCCCACTAATCGCTTCGTTTCTGCCTTTTTTTTCTTAGAACGATCGCAATCACAAGACTTCCCCTGCCACATCGCCGCTCTGCCACCGCACGCACGCCGCCGCGCTGCCGCCGCACGCACGCACGCGTGCCTGCCGCCGCCCTGCACGCCGCCACGCGAGCCAGCCCATCGCCGCCGCCGCTTCCCCGCCCGCGAGCTCGCTTGCCGCCGCCGCCCTGTACGCCGCCATGCGAGCCTGCCCGCCGCCGCGAGTCTGCCTCTGGTTTACTCGCAAGCGACCGTCGTTGACTTCGCCGCGCCGTGATTGCGCTGGCTTCCTTACTTGCGTCCTTGCTCACCATTTTTGCCCTGTCCCAGCCCATCTGCTCTCTTGACTTGATCCGCTGGCGCCGGTGAGGAAGCTTTACGATGGAGGCGTGCGGGCAATGCGCCGGTCAACTTCCTTATCAAGAGGAGGGTGGACTCTGGAAAATGGTGAGTTCGATCCTGGCACTTGTGTTCGCGCCTGCCATATAAATTTGTTCAGTTTTGTGTACCTCTTCTTTTACAAGAATATAGTATTGGAAACGTTGATGCAGCTTATTCAAAATCAATGTTATATTGTCTTATCTCATGCAGTCTGTCTCACACGATCTGGTTCAGTTGAGTTGACTAGCTCGATATGAGCTGAGATGTGTTGGCTTCAGCTACTACAATTGCAGCAACCGTTTTGCTGTTTTGGGCAGAAATTTCCCTTGCCCCGGATTAATTCAGGTTCGGCTACTGATGCGTAGAGAGAGCTAGTGGCAAGCAATCTTGTCTTATACATTAACTGTTCTTTCTTCCAAACGCAGGATGTATCATTCAGGTTTTGTGTGTGTCCTAAACTCCTAATACTAAACGGTGCTACTGCCCAAGAAGCCCATGAAGGTATGTGCCATAGGAAACATATTTTCGGGGTGTATAATTTACTTTTGACAAACCTTTTGGTTAGGAAATGACAGTTGTCGTTCAACATTAAATTGTGGAATGACCTATATCTCTTGTTGTTGTTGTTTGATGTATTTACTTTGAAATCACCTTCGACTACATCCGTAGGAGAGGTTCCTAGTCGGATACCGCATTACAGTTGACCCCTTCTACAACTACAGGCCCCCATCAGGTCACTCTTTCTCTCTCTTAGTTCACTTACGAACTCCTTTTTCCCGTGGTCGATTGTTGGCTGAGAGGACGCAGCAACCACACATGCGCAGAACCTCACAGAATTAATCCTTGGTGTGGAAAATAGATAATCCCAAGCCCCAATTGAATCGTCTCCTTTTGGATTTATTCGTCTACATGTCAGTACTTATCTATCCCCGCCGTACTATATCACCTCCTTAATTTTGGATTTAGTCATGTACTTTGTGAGTCGTTCTTGTATATGCGTTAATATTTTGTGCGGACATAAATAATTCGTGATTCAAATCATGATTCAGAGCTTGCTAAGTTTTACTTTGATCTCTCTATATAGTTATAATTGAAGAAAAAAACACTTCTGTAATTGCACCCTGCACATTCTGCACATTGTAATATGATGGGATTGTTTGGTATATTTATTATTTGTCCGGTGAGAACTGAAACAATCACAACACTCCAGATAGATCCTTCAAGAAATATTTGATGTACTCGACACACTTAAGATGATTACTAAATTAATTGTTGTATAAGTTTGCTACACGTAGGTTATTGCATTATTTTATAGCACATGCTATGAACCTGTATGTGATTTACATTGAATCTTGTGATTTTATTCAACTGATCTTACTACGAATCAGTTTTTAAACTTATCCAGAATTAGTTTTGTGTGTAGGTGGCAACCAGCTATAGAAGATGGTCGCCGGCCAAAACTTCAGCTTGTGTGAATGTGATTACAAGACTTGCAACATGAGCTTCTCAAAGCATGAACCATGAATCACATAGGGACTTTCCGTTTCAAGTTCAGAAATTGCAGATGAATGAGGGAAGAAAAAGATCAGTCGCGCAGCAAGATGCCTTAGTTTTGCCCGCAAGATTAGAATTTATGTTTTGTAAACCTTCTCTATGTTATTGCAGGATTGGAGTGCTTTAGTATTGTGTTTTCGTTGAATTTTGTATGATATTATATTGTACCTTCTTGTTAGTGCATATTCGTTGAAAACGTTTTTATTTTTTTAATACTGAAATTCATATCAGTGACAGGCATAATAATGTGCATGTCACTATAAGACCTCACAGAGCTGCCGCCTTTGATCGCAACTAGTGACATGCATCTCTTTTGCCTGTCACTATAATACACATACTACTGACAAGCACTTTGCCTGTCACTAGTAACCTCATACCAGTGACTAGTCATTTGTGACAGGCGCTTTGCCCGTCACTAATGGACCTTTTGAGCCTGTCACTGATGACCTATTCTGCAGTAGTGTGACAATGCTTGGGTGAATAAAGTTGCGATTGGGGAAGACTTTACTTTCGAGCACCTTACCCAATTCATTGAGCTTTGGATTCTCATACAAAATTTCAACCTCAATGAAAACGTTGATGACGACATCTCATGGAAGCTCACCGAGAGTGGACACTACACCACCAAGTCCGCCTACGATTTACAATTCATGGGACTCACCTATTCAAGCTTATACAAGTCAATGTGGAAGATGTGGGCACCTCCCAAGATTAAGTTGTTCATTTGGCTTGTCTACCAAATAGAATTTGGACCGCCGATCGTTTGGCCAAGCGGGGTTGGCCAAATTGTGGAGCTTGTCCACTTTGCAACCAATGCCTTGAATCCGTCGACCATCTTCTTGTCCATTGCCGCGTCTCCTTACGTCTTTGGGACAAGGCCAAAGAGAGATTTGATATTCATTCTATTAATACAAGCGCTTGGGCGGGCCTAACCTTCACGGAATGGTGGACTTTGATATCATCGGGCCAAAACCGCAAGGGGATGACATCGCTTGCCATGCTCATTATTTGGGAGATTTGGAACGAGAGAAATGATAGGGTCTTCAAGAACAAGCGTGCCACATCGCAAATCATCTTCGAGAGGATCACAAAAGAGGCAAAGCTTTGGGTTCTAGCCGGTGCTAAGAATTTGAGTCAATTGATGCCGCGAGAGTAATTGTAATATTTTTTGAACCTTTTACTTTCTTGTAAACTCCTTCTTAATCAATGAATGGGCAAAGCTTTTGCCCTCGTTCAAAAAAAAATCTTTTAAATGGATACATCTTTAATGCGTATCATTGGATTTTCTAAGAGTTTACATATGATTTTCTCCTCACTTCATGTAGATCAATTGGGCAAATCTTCCCAATTGCTCGAACAAAATCAAAGCTCTAGCCTAGTATAAGAAAAAAAAAATCTTCGTCTTGTTTTCATCATTGCATTCGGGTCTTCTCGAATAATATGGCCGCGCTTAGTGCCGTCCCCTCCTTTGTTGGCATTGTTTTGGAGCTCCAGACGATTGGTGCCTGATACGTCTCAAACGTATCTATAATTTCTTATGTTCCATGCC